>NC_133338.1:54486424-54786424 GCF_030506205.2 Paramisgurnus dabryanus
GTAAAGTAGTAAAGTTTATCAATATTTTTTCACCGTAATAACTTCATTTCATATCTCGGCCAAATATTGTGCTAACAAACCATACACCAACAAAAGGCTTATTTATCAGTTTTCAGATGATGTATAAATCTCAATTTTAAAAAATTGACCCCGACTGGTTTTGTGGTCCAGGTATAGACTAAATTATAAAACCAAATGGTGTAAATGTTAACATTATTTAATGCACAATGAACATAAACAACTGTATCAGCATTAACATTAATAAAGATGAATAAATGCTGATGAATATGTGCTTTATTGTTAGTTCATGTTAGCAAATGCATTTACTAACATTAACAAATACAACCTTACTGTAAAGTGTTACCAGTTTTTGCTTATTCACACATTAAAAAAGTTTAACTTAAATCATCAATCATAAAATATTCAAGCTAATGTAAAATAATATGTCAAAAACAAATATGTAAAATAAAATAAAAGCTTGTCCATGATGTACATTTGTGCACTCTTTGTGTGTAGGTCATATAAAATATTTAATAATACATTTCCTCGGTTTCTGTTATTCATATTTTTATATGGCTGCTTTAAGCAATGCAATAAAACAAATTTAGTTTTTAAAGATAAATACCTACAATCTCATAATGTAATTATAAGATTAAAAGCATCAAGTTTGATTTCACATTAATTTCAATCGTTGATGTGAACTTACTGGATGATTTTATGTAGAAAATAGAAAACATTTGTGACTCTGAAATGTCAACATGTATAAGTGTACTATACTCACGCCTTTAATATTTTGAGTCTCTCTCCTTTCTGAAAGCCCAGATCTGTGCGTTTGACAGCTTCATAAGAAAACAGGGTGACAACAATATTCTCCTGTGCCCTGCGAGCTGGATGCACATGACAGCACAAAAACAGATTGACACCCATGACACATGATGCAAATGGAGATTTTAATTTACCATTTTTAAGTTTAATGATGACGTATATGATACCTTGCACATTTTGTAGCTTTTGTCCAGGAAGCAATGATGCAGGCCTCTACAGATAATAAAGACCACATTGAGTCAAATGCAAATTCTAAACGGTAAAAAAAATGCAGCATGAAGTTAAAACAACTTGGTTTTGCAAGTCAATTCAACCTAAAATTTTAAGTTTTGACCTCTGATAGGTTGACAAAACTTATAAAAACAAGTTGAAATAGTTTAACTTCATTTGTTTAGTTAAAATAACAAAAATACATGTTGATTTGACAAAAAATGCTGCATTTGTTTTACAGTGTAAATGAAACAAAGGTATTTGAATACGTTCTGTATTTTGAATGATGTCACAGAAAAACGTCTAGCATGCAATTTCCATTTAGTTGTTGTAAATATCTCCTCACCTCTGTATTTGTGGGATCTCTGGTATAGCGGTTAGTCTGAGGTGTCTGAGTCTTCCTCAAGACTCCATCATTCTTTGCTCTAGAGCTCACACAACCCATACCATCTGGGACTAGTTGTCACACAGAGAAGATGTCAATAACTATAAACAAAGTCTAAAAATTTAGCAATATTTTATGTGCATTTTAAAAACATAGCTTACGAACAGATGATTTGTTTGTCACATTCATAAGTGATGTGTTTACAGTTTATTCACTTGTTTCTCTCAAAACAGTGTTGTGATATTTAATGATTATCTTTTCATATATTGTTATACTGTTTAACTATTGTCTACAATGATAATAAGCAGAGGTGAAAAGTACTCAAGTATTTTTACGTTATTAAAGTACATTTCAAGTATCTGTATTTTATTAGAGTGTTGCTTATCTTTCATGTCAATACATTTTTAAGAAAAATTTTATGTTAAGTTATATTTACTTACAATTTTAAGTAGTTTCATCCTGAAATGTTTTGTCCTGATACTTCAATAATTGACACAGTTATTTATTTAAAGTTACCTGAACTTAAGTTTAGTTAAAAGGGACATTTCACAAGACTTTTTAAAGATGTCAAAAAAATCTTTGCTGTCTCCAGAGTATGTATATGAAGCTTTAGCTCAAAATACTCTACAGATAATTTATTATAACATGTTTAAATTGACACTTTGCAGGTGTGAGCAAAAATGTGCAGTTTTCAGGTGTGTCCTTTAAAATGCAAATGAGCTGATCTCTAGACTAAATGCAGTGTGGTGGTTGGATAGTGCTGATTAAGGGGTGGTATTACTATTATTATAATAAGATCCCCTTCTGACATCACACAGGGAATTTTTTTCATGTTTGCAGAGAATGGTTTACCAAAACTAAGTTACTGGGTTGATCTTTATCACATTTTCTAGGTTGATGGATGCACTGGGGACCCAATTATAACACTTAAACATGAAAAAGTCTAATTTTCATGTTATGTGCCATTTAAAAAACATGACATTTTCAACTAAACTGTAAGTCCAGGTAACTTGAAATAAATAGTTGAGTCAATTATTTTATTATCACAAAAAAGTTGAAACTACAATTTTAAGTAAATATAAAGCATAAAGACAACTGAAAAAGTTGAGTGAACAATTTCTTTTACGGTATACTGAATTAATTCATGTTTTTTTTTAGTTGATGCCAGAAATACTCTTGTCAAGTCAACTTACAAATTAGATGAGAGAGTAAAGACTTCAGATGTTAAGTGAAATTTTTATAGTGTACTTTTTATTCTACATTTCACATTAAATATATTTTATTTCTTACTAGACTTTTTGTGTAACTTATACTTTTACTCAAGTAAGAATAAGTTAAAATAAAAGTGTAGGCCTATATTGTTTTAAGTGTAAAAACAACTTGTTTTCATGATTAAAAAGTACAATATTATGCATCGGAATGTAGTGAAGTAAAAGTTTGCCAATGAAAAATAACAAGGTTTTTAATGTATCGTTCCCATTGTGACAACTTACCTCAAAATATGTGTCAGTTATTAAATATGTTCTGATATGTTCGATAGCACCGTGACTTAAAGGCATGTACAGAAATTTGCAAAATAACGCAGATAACAAAAAGATAATAATAATAATTCATAATAATTAATGACATGTCAGTTAGATTCGGTTTATCAATGATGCGAATATCAATAAAGACTCATTTTAATCTCTTACCTTGTTGACAGATGTAAGAATAAACCGTATCATTGAAACTGCCATCTCAGATAAACAAGGAACCTCAACGAAGTTGCTGTCAGTTTATATTTGCATAAAGATGCGCTATAAATAACCGCGAATCATGCATCCATGTGTTTTACATACTGCTTATAAAGTGTTTCAAAGATGATAGACATCAACAAGTCCAACAGATTAAATAATTAACATAGGCATGGCATGGAACTTATCCTCATTATGTACAATTTTATTTTGATTTTTATTTCTTTATTTCTATTTATATAATGTTGCCTACAAAATTGTTTATTTAATATAGCAATGCTTTTTTGGATGAAGACAAATGTGAATCATATATTTAGTTTAGGCTATGTCAAAATTGCAAAACTTGTTGATCTCTCGTCATAAATGCGAATCAATCTTAATTTCCATAATGCATGCTACTAGTAATTTTAATTTCAGATTTTAAAATTGTTTAGATATAGATTTGCATTTATTGTTTATCAGTACTGGTGTATTTGTCTTTAAATTGTGAAATAAAAACATATCAAATGGATATTACAATTCTAACATTTAAAATATTGCTTTTTCAATATTTACTATTTGTATGGTTTGCTGAATATGTATTTATATGATATATATTGCTAAAATATAATATTGATACTGAAATAATGACGTTTATAATGGTAAGAGTTGTATTGATTAGAAACTCTGCTGCCACCGTGTGGAACAAAAGCGCTATGACAGTGAAAATGCTGTCAGTGTGACCTAAAGTTTTAATACAAGGTAATAAAAGAGGAAACGATACACAACATGTTTAGTATTTTACGATTCAAACGAACCACAACATCAGTTAGGTATTTCTGGACATTCCCTTTACTATATATCATATTATTTTGTTTTCTGCGTGTCAAGGGACAAAACCCGTGGTCATCGGATGAGTAACGCTGGTGTTTACCCTTGAGGTGAAACTTTGTATAAAGTATTTTTTTTTACAATTATTGTAATAACAGCACTGCTCATGCTGGTAATTATCAATCAATCAGTAAAAATAAGGGAAACATGAATCAGAAAATATCAGGTACTTATTTTTTTCTAGCATGACGCACAAACATGTTTTTTTTTTTATAAATATGACAGTTTCTGCTCTTCAAAAACACTTAAATCGTTTTTGTCGCTTCAGTTTAGTTGTTTAAATTTGTTTTCAGATTCCGGCTCTTTTACCAACACGGTATATTGACTGAAAACTAGTTGCAGTTGTGAAATACCGCCACCTGCTGGTATAGTCGCATAATCTTCCATGAGCTCAAGTAGACTACAATAATGTTCATTTATCATTTTTCAAGACTGCCACACAATTGTACTTCTTTGAAGGTGTTTTCTGCCAATGTTAAATAAATTAATTAAACAATAAAATGAATATTATAAGCAGATGTCAAATTGAAAAATAAAATCCAATTGACAATTTGACACTTCATTCTCACAATTTGCCAGTATTAAAAAGAAAGGTAAACGTGAAAATCAAAAATCAAATTAAATTAAATCAAATTAACAAAAATCAAACTAAAATGTAAATTTCAGTTTTATTTTAATGTTCTTTTATCTTCTTCTTCTCTTGGTTATTGGCGGATTGCAGACAACTTTAAGGTGCATACCGCCACCTACTGTACAGGAGTTTGGTACTTCTTATCCCCCTACATGTCCTTCTATCCCCAGTATCCCCTTCAGATTCCACTCCCATTAAAAACTGTTCTGTGTGATCCACTCTCAATCTTGTCATTATAATTAATCTTCTGTTTTTATTTCATGGTTTTCGTTTAAAGATTCAAAGTCAACTTGTATGCAAATTTCATGTTAATTAGTGGGTGGGGTTTACTTGCTTACGCGTCTGATGCGTTAATGAGTTGCAGGTATGTTAAGCAGCTGATAGCTGTTAGCGATCTAGACCAGAATAATTCTATTTAATTAAATAGGTCTTTTTGAGTTTTGTCAGCTCATCTTTGTTTCAAAACAAGACCTGGTGTGTTAGGAGTTGTGTCGTTTTGTTCAGCATCTTTCATCTGCAGTCAACATGCAACAAGGATGGCACAGTTTAATTTTCTGTAAGTATGTTTATGGGAGTGGATTTCCTGGACAGAGATGATCTTAAATCAGGGCTAGGCTTTAGTTTAATTAGGAAATATAACTAGTTTTAACAAACATGCATTGATGTATTTTAAGATATGTCAGTGCAAGTTGTTTTCAGTCTGGACAGGTCTTATTTTAGTCTAATCCCTGTCTGGGAAACCGCCCCTAAATTTATGTTTTTTAAAGACTGAACTTCTTTGTTGTTAATATGAGCATTGAAATTGATACTACTTTTGTTACTTAAAGGTTTATTCTTATCTTTATTTCAGTGCTGGTGTTACTTTACCATAGTGGTAAGATCAAATTTTTTTTATCTTCTTGAAAACAAAAATCATAGCATGTGAATTTAAATTGTGTATAATTTAGCAACCGCTTTGATCAAAAAGACAAATGAGGGAACATTACCATGAAGTTGTCAAAGCACACAGTTGATCAAATTAGTTAAAATAACTTGAGCACTAACACTAGTAATCCATAAACTCTAAAGTGTTTACTGAAGTGGCTTTAATATTGTGGTGGTATTAGGGGAGAACCGGGGCGAAAGTAAAGAAGGGATTTTCTCTGAGCCATAGACTGTAAAAAAAGATGGACGACACCTGTTCGCTCTCTTCCATTGGAGAAAAGTGAAGCCGCCAGTGTCCCGATATGGCGCTGACATCTTGGGTCTTGAGTCTGCGCAATAGCGATTTCGGGACCAGTCATGCGCAGTAGTGAGCAGGAAGGGAAGCCGCGAAGTCAAAACCCCGCCCTCGCTCTCGTAGAATGCGCATATCACACGATATCACAGCTGTCAATCATGACGTGACACCACCGTTTTAATATCATTAAATAACTAACTAAACACAAACCTATTTTAAAAACAAACAATTGAATTTACATCAGCATTACAGTAAATGACAGAAACCAGCTTCGGAAAAAAGATAATTGAAGTGTAATTTTTTTTTTTTTTTTTTTGCAGTCAACAATAGTACAATGAGAAATATTCAATCAAACAAAAGTATAAAATTTTTAAATCAACAAGCCAGAGTTATTTAAAATAAATAAATTAACAAAGAGAGCGAGAAGGAAAAAAAAGATGTCATTCAACTAGCAATGTCATATTTGCTTGTAATCATGTGAGCTCTGTCAGATTTTTTACTGTTACAGTTCTTTAGCATAATACAGTAATTATAAAATAATTACATTTTCACTTTAAATTTCAAAGACGAACAACAATGTTTGCAGTTCCATATAACAAGGTCACAGTCATGTATATTTACTAACCCAGTGTAGCACATCTATTTTGTTCTGTTGTGTTACTTTTGATCCACCCGTGTGTTACTTTCATCCAAAAAGACTGGGTCAAAAGTAACACTGCGCTACTTATGTTTAAAGTGAAAGTCATTTTACATTTGTTTAAAATTTCACCTGATATTGATAGACAACACTTGTGGGTTATAAGCCACAGTTATTAAAAATATATCTGTCTGAAACATTAGCATTTAAAATGAAGATTTTCTGAAAAATTTTACTTTTCTCCCTTAGCAGATTTGGTGAAGTAAAGTCATTTCAACTATTGACTAGTGATAAGTTGCTATTTTTTAAGCTACGTTACTAAAGCACATTTAACTTATTAAATTAAGTTACAGCAACACTTGTAAATCCTAGTTGATTAAACTTGAAAGTACAAAGATTTCTTTTAAAGTGTGGTGGTTTGTACCTTTGTGTTTCTAGATGTCAAAGCAGTGGACTTCACCACCTGTGAGGGAGATACTGCCCGACTCGCCTGTGGTTGGTTCTGTTTTATTCAGTTTTTGCCATTTTAACACATGAAAATGGTTATCGTGAATATACCAATGTAGCGTTAACTCTCTTTAAATGTTATCTGTCTTTTCTAAGATTTAATATCAAAGGTTATCACCTGCGAATCAGACACTGTCGCCATCAGTTGTGGTGAGTTCTCTGGATTTCCTTAAAATATTTAATTTGCACCTTTCTTTAAAGGGGTCATATGTTACATCTTAAAGTCTTTAGTGTCCCCCTTTAAAAAAAAAAAATTATATTACTTTTCCATCAACAGCCCAGGGCCACATTAAAGTGCTTTCAGCCAATTATGGACGTACAAACCGTGCAACCTGCTCCGATGAAAAAACGTCTGTTCAGATCTCAAATGTTTACTGCATTCAGAGTTCATCTCTAAGTGTGCTGACCAATCAGTAAGAACATCAAACACCTCATTACAGGACACTAATACGTTTCATTGCAACTATTTTACATTTCTTTAATGTTGTGTTGACAGATGTGATGGACAGCGAGATTGTTCGGTTTCTGTAAGTAACACAATTTTCGGTGATCCATGTGTAGGAACTTACAAATATCTGGATGTGTCCTACACCTGTGTACCACCCGGTAGGTTAATATTAACTAACAACACTGTTATTTAAATGAGTATTTCACTTCTGAATGAATGCTGTTTGTCTCTACAGGTGTTTCAATACAGAGACAAACAGCTTGTGAGGGAGACACATTCAGTCTTAACTGTGGTAAGTTTCATTTTGATCTATAGATCTACCCAAGCATTTTTTTTGCCACACAGAACCCCTCACATCCCTTACTTTTTGTCAACAGACAATCGACATATAAAGGTGCTTTCAGCCAATTATGGGCGAACAAATCGGGCAGCGTGCTCCGGTGGAATACCAGCTAATCAGCTCTCAAATATTCGCTGCACTCGGAGTTCATCCCTAAGTGTGCTGACCAATCAGTAAGAACGGTGTAAACATTATTAGTATAGTTTTATATTTTTCACTGCTTTAATTGTCCTTTATTTATAGATGTGATGGAGAACACACTTGTTCACTCTCTGCAAGTAACACAGTTTTTGGTGATCCATGTCCTGGTACCTACAAATACTTGGCTGTGACCTACATTTGTCACTCACGTAAGTTAATATTTTGATTCTGGTATATTAGATGCGTTAACTAGTCAAGTCTGGAATGAAGTACATCTTTAGCTCCTGAACTAAATGGTGTTTTGGATATCTACTAACTAGACTCGATGTAGTTTGGCAAAGCGCAACCCACCTCTAGCCAAAATAAACTTGTATTTGGTTACATGGTTTTTGCCAAAATAAGCGGTTTCATCATTTAAGCAAAGTTTTTACCGGCTTTATTTTTGGGCTAAGTTTATGTGATTACCTTCTATGGTTGGAGTTTTTCTTTTTACTGACACATTTTGTCTCCTTTTTGACTGTATTAGAAATCTCAAACAAAATTGCTTACTGGGATTTGGATCTCCAGTGTTTTGAAGTGATAGTCTTTTTAAGGGTGGTTTCCCGGACAGTTTTGCTTCAAAATGCACAAGTAATGTTTTTGTAATGCAGGTTTTTAAAACTAGTTATATTTCCTAATTAAACTAAGGCCTAGTCCTATCTTGAGCAAATCCCAGTCTTTCCTGGGTGCGGTTTCCCAGACGGGGAGTAGACTAGTCCTAGACTAAAATGTAAGAACTGTCCAAACTAAAAACAACTTTCATTGACATGTCTTAAAAATACATCAGTGTCCTTTGTTTTATCTCAAAATGCACATGAGTAACGTTTTTAGTGAGGCTTGCTTGATAAAACTAGTTATTTCCTAATTAAACTAAGGCCTAGTCCTGGTTGAAGCTAATCCCTGTCCGGGAAACAGTCTTTTAGTCTTTTAGTCTTTTAGTCTTTTAGTCTTTTAGTCTTTTAGTCTTTTAGTCTTTTAGTCTTTTAGTCTTTTAGTCTTTTAGTCTTTTAGTCTTTTAGTCTTTTTTTAGTCTTTTTTTAGTCTTCTTTTAGTCTTTTAGTCTTTTTTTAGTCTTTTAGTCTTTTAGTCTTTTAGTCTTTTAGTCTTTTAGTCTTTTTTTAGTCTTTTAGTCTTTTTTTAGTCTTTTAGTCTTTTTTTAGTCTTTTAGTCTTTTTTTAGTCTTTTAGTCTTTTTTTAGTCTTTTAGTCTTTTTTTAGTCTTTTAGTCTTTTTTTAGTCTTTTAGTCTTTTAGTCTTTTAGTCTTTTAGTCTTTTAGTCTTTTATGCCTAGCGTACACCAAAGGATTTTCACAGTCCCAGACTAAAGACCGGCAGTCTTTAGGAATCTAACTGGAGTCTCGGCGCGCTCCCGTCGTCTCGATCGTTAACTGTGAGGTGATAATCTGCAGTCGGCGACCCGATTTATGCCAGTCTTTCTTTAGTCTTTCATATCAAACATGTTTGATATTATCGCAAGTCCCAGCGTAGTCTCGTGACGTAAAACAATTAACAACCAATAAATTCGTTCTCCGAAAACCGGAAACAGGAAGCCATCAGTCACAACAAAGAAACATGTAGACGGACGTGTAAACAGAACGAGCGCCAAGTAGGCGAAAATGGACCGTGGATGAGAGGAGCGCCTTGTCGAGCGGTGGGCAGAGCAGCCGTGTCTTTTTGATGTAAACTGCCGTTCATACCACGACAGAGTGGAAAAAGAAAAGAAGTGGAGCGATATTGCCGAAAAGCGTGAGCAACGCGTAAGCGGCGCGTGTTTTTTCGGTGCCCATGTTAACAAGCATGTACACCGCACGCGTGCGGTCATAAATGTGATGCCAAGTGTGTTTCAAACAGTCATGACTTTGAGCAATTCAAAAGAAAGCAATTAAATATTTAAAAACACCAGAAGACTGCGCTGTCATTCACTCTCTGCCCAGCAAATGAGTCCTCATATACCTTCTTCAGAGAAACAGATAACGTACTACATCTATAAATCTAAATCTTATGCTTAAACTGTTGAAGGGAAACACGATCGACTGCTTCATGCTGTCAATCACTGAGTGAATTTTTTATTTTATCGTAAAACTTAATAGAAACATATTTTATAATGTGCCATGGGCTTGTTATGTCTAAAATTGTGTATTGTGTCTATATATGTCATTACACGAACCAGAACAGCACGAAAACAATGTGGGTTAAACAAATCACAGTTAAATAAATTACACTGACCGTCAAAAACCGTCTTGAAGAGGTTTTGCTCATTAACGCATATAAAATAAAGTAATGTGAACTTGAGATTTTTATACTGTTATTAAACTGCACAGTATGCGCTGCAAACGCTGTTGAAACCGGCGTACTAATGTTTGATATTGACATTACTGTACAAAAGCACGAATGAAAGACTGAATGAAAAAGAGAAAATCTAGCTTTGCACAAACTGGGAAAATGTAACTAATGCTACCCTATGTAGCCTATGTTCCATTTGCTGAGGTTAAAACACGCAGCATGTCTCTCAGGACACAGTTTGCTGAGACCTCTAAGTGGGAGTGGGGACAAGGCCCTCACTTCTTTTTTCTTTCACTGCAAATGACTGCAATGGCAAAAGCCACAGTAGCTAACTGTAGCTGCTTCTCCTACATTTTACACTATACACTATATATTATATATATATATATATATATTATATATATTTTATTATACACTGCTGAGCATGATGGAAGGAATTTGGTGGTAATAAAAAGCTAAAATAATCTTGTTGTAGTCTTGTAAATAGTGTCACTACAAGATTCAGTGTTTGTAAAATCTTTTAGTCTGAGACTAAAAACTGTAAACCGAAGTCTTTAGATGTGAGCTGATAATCTTATAGAGTCTTTTCTAAATCTTTTCAAAGTCTTTAGGTGTACACAAAGCATTAGTCTTTTAGTCTTTTAGTCTTTTAGTCTTTTAGTCTTTTAGTCTTTTTTTAGTCTTTTTTTAGTCTTCTTTTAGTCTTTTAGTCTTTTTTTAGTCTTTTAGTCTTTTAGTCTTTTAGTCTTTTAGTCTTTTTTTAGTCTTTTAGTCTTTTTTTAGTCTTTTTTTAGTCTTTTAGTCTTTTTTTAGTCTTTTAGTCTTTTTTTAGTCTTTTAGTCTTTTTTTAGTCTTTTAGTCTTTTTTTAGTCTTTTAGTCTTTTAGAGGTGGTTTCATGGACGGGGATTAGCTTAAACCAGGACTAGGCCTTAGTTTAATTAGGAAATATAACTAGTTTTAACACACATGCCTTCCTAAAACTTGTGTGCATTTAAGCTAAACAAAGGGCACTGATGTATTTTAAGATGTCAGTGCAAGTTGTTTATAGTTTGGACGGCTCTCTTTTATTTTATTTTAGTCTAGAAATAGTCTAATACCTGTCTGGGAAACGTCCTTTTTAGTCCTTTTTAGTCCTTTTTAGTCCTTTTTAGTCCTTTTAGTGCATTATTTTTTTGGGTTGTCCCAGACAAAAGATTGCATCGTAAAACAATCCTGTAATGTATTCTGGGCTTTAGTCTTAATCTTAGTTTCAAAAGACCCCAGGAACAATTTAATCTGCTCAATATTTGGTTTTGGCACAGTGATTAGTTTTATTTAGCTAATCTAGAACCAAAAATTAATGTTTTGCACTCGTTTGAGGTAGTTTGTCAAGCATTTCGTATAAGGTGCATTTTGCAAATCCGCAATGGAAGTGCTTTATTTGCATTTTCTGGTCAACTGATGTACAGAAGTGGCGTCCTTGCCAGTATTGTTTGGATAACGTCTCATTTTGAGTTAAAATAATTGATTACCTTCAAGAATCCCCCCATATGTTGCCAATCCCAGATCTATATGGGGCTTAATGTTTTTAACTCTTGTATGCCTTAGATTAAAATAATTGGAGGTGCGGTTCATGTGATCAGCAAACCTATCAACATCTATCGCTGTGTTTTGAATGCCTTAACACGTGAAAACATTTGTCGCATATCATCGTTTTTAAACGCTTTCCTTTTCAATTTAAATAAAAATTATGGGCATTAAGAAAACCTGTTTGGCATAAATCTGTAATGGATATGCAGCCAATCAGTTATAAGTGGGCAGCCAATTTTGGGCATACAAACATCGACACCTGCTCCACGGATAACCCTTCAATCCCATATGCGCTGCTTGAACAAAAATTTTCATAAAGTAATGTTGCTTTGTCAACAGACTATCCATTTATTAAAGTGGATTTGGCCAATTATGGACGAACAAACAAGGCCACCTGCTCTAATGGAAAACCAGCCCATCAGCTCTCAAATATTTACTGCGCTCAGAGTTCATCCCGAAGGGTGCTGGCCAATCGGTAAGACATTACTATTATTACTATTACTACTATTACATCTAATGCTTTAAATTGCTTTGTCTCTCTTTTTAGATGTAATGGACAAAAAGTTTGCTCCGTTCCTGTGACTAACGCAGTATTTAGTGATCCATGTGAAGGAACCTACAAATACTTAAAGGCATCCTACAGTTGTCAACCTCGTAAGTTCATATTTTGATCCTACAGGTAGTTAATTCTAGACATAACTAGTGCATGCACACCCATATTTGGACTAACTTGTCAGGAGAGGATAAATGGACATGCCATCTTTCCAATAGCTGTTTGACATTGAAATCTGTAGTTGGGACAATGTTCGCAACATGAAACTCTTTTTAATCTAGCTGACAATACTTGACCTACGTCATTGTCTAAGGCTTTACAGAAAATGTTTTTCTCTTTGCAGTTTAGATCCAGCCTCTTCGACCTTAAAGTGAAATCATCTACACATCAGGAATCAACACTATGACCTTCTGTGTACTTTATTCATCAGTCTTCTTGAGATTTAATTGGTGAATTTTGTATCGGTGTGTTTCAAACATTGTTACAGACTGACATTGTGTAAATCTGGCCATCATTACTTGTATGTTGATGTTTCAATAAACCCAACTTCTTATAGATGTGGTGTTACAGCAACACTGTTTATACTCTCATTGATTACTTTACTTTAACATGAGTAAGAGTGACACGTATGACATGTTTCAAATTAGGTTGTGCTTTATTTCAAGCTTGTTAATGAGCTCAATTACTTAAAGGCGGGGTGCATGATTTTTGAAAACACTTTGGAAAAGCGAGTCGGACCGAGTAACAACACACTTGTAGCCAATCAGCAGTAAGGGGCGTGTCTACTAAACGTGTGTCTTTCTATTAAAAAAAATCCAGATTCTACTGGGGTAGGGACGTGTTCGTTTAGGTGATTTCAAATTTCATCATCGACTTTCTGAGATCATGCACCCCGCCTTTAACTTTAGTCCCAGAACAACTTTGATAAAACGGTCAGATTTCAAAGTTTATAGAGGAGCATTGAGTGCTTCAGGGAATGGGTTTACACATTTTGTACGCCAACCCTGGATGTTGCTTTAGAAAACTGGTTCCCTTGCTAACATAAAATGAACACCTTATGTTTACTTTTGTCTAAATGGGTTTACTAGAAATAAAAACCTTTTTTTAGACCTCAAACTTTATAAGCTGTGTCCAAGTATTTGGACAAATGCAAGATTGCTCTAGATTTGTCTACATTAAAATGTGAATGCTGATGACAACGATCACGTGCGTTTCAAGTTTAATCCAACCTTTAGTTCCACTAATAAACATTATAAATTCATGTTTTAAAACAGGAAAAAACACTTTAATATGCTTAAATATGTTATATTCTGTCGTGTAATAAAATAAAAAGGAAAATAACAAACTCTATTGGTATTTCAATAATATAGGCTTGTTTCCCCGTTATTTTCGGGTATACAGTATAATCAGCAATTAAAATATTCGATATAAAATGTTTCTGGTTGCAACTTTTTATTAAAAACTTTGTTTTTATCAAATTCAGCATCTAATTTAATTAATTTGCGATTACAAACAAGAAAACACGGCGCACACGTCACTACGGCAAGCAGCAGGTGTCCGGCTTGACGGCTCCGTCTTCAGTTCCTCCCTCGACTGCAAGCGGCAAACCTCGCCGATCGGTCTGCGCAGCGCCGGATGATCTCGAACACACCTTATGACTTCAAAAGTCCCCGTGGACAGTTACCTCCAAAGGCCCGCCCACAATTTTTCCTTTAGCTGCGTATTCAGAAAGTTATGACTATTAATAATCACAATCGATCCAGTTCTTTCTTTGCACTTTTAAAACATTTCTCTCTAGCACCACTTATGCATAAATTAACACACAGATGTGACCTAACATTTCTAGCATTAATGCATATTACCATTTGATTGGACCACTATGTGTGTACACCTTTAAAAAAAAATAATTTTATGCAGAGCACTATTGTAGTAAGTATAAGTAAAATATACAAAATGAAAAACAATTGGATAAAAATTTTATTGGACCTTTAAGAATCTGTAATTTCACATGTACGTGGCTGTGCTTTGGTCTTTGAACTGTATTAAAATGCGTAAGATAGGGATGGGATGGTATGGAAATTTCGTATCATGATTATAGTGACCAAAGTTATCAATATTATCATGGTTTTCTTAAAATGAGATGGAAATGTTAGAAAAGAACTGATACACACTGAAAACAAAAAAGCTTTATTTTTGAAATCACAATTTAATATTTCATGTCCTTGAAATTATTTCTGTGGTAAAAAAATCTGTCTAATAAGTTTACAGAGAATGAATACAATACTTTATCCCTTAAATGCCGCCTTGTGCAAATTAATTAAATTTTAAATGATAATACTAATCATCAGGACATTTTATCGTGGTTATTCGCGAAACCGGTAATCGTCCCATCCCTAGGAAGATCTAAACTTAGACCATGCTTAAAAGACAATTGTTCTCTTTCTAAGCCTTAAAAAAAAATCTATTTCAACAAAAGAGAAAAGGTGATAGTGGGCACAGCCTTACCAACATTCTTTCCAGTTTTTCCTTTATGGTTTTAACTTTTTATGATTTCAACCTAGAGACGATGGACTAATGGTTAATAGTTTTATGTATCCTTGTAAATTTGTCTGGTAACAGTTTACTTGAAGGGGTGTTCATAAGATTGACATGACACGTGTCATGAACATGAAAGAGATTTTGCCAGGAACTGTCATTTGTTCAATTATGTAATTTTTAATGCAAAGATGACATTGTTTGAGATGTCTTTGTTATGACAACTTGATATAAACCAATACATCATAACTTGTCATAAATCTGTCATAAACATGACATAGCAAAATAATTATAATTAACTTAACCAGCTTTATGGGTTAACATTACATTAAACTGTTATTTAAATGTCATTAAGTGTTAATACTCTGTCAAATAATATTTAATACGTGAACCAAATGCAACAGACACGTCAAAATATTAACTTTATGTATGTGCACAATACATAAAAAACTGACAACAAACTGAACTTATTGTTCCTCACATAGAAGAAAAAATTTACAAAACTTTTAATTACTTTAATTTAATGTAATTGACTTAGCAGCGATATGGACCCAACGCTGCATGGCTTAACCCATTATTGGACTGTTTTCATTTATTTCAAGGTGAATCAATATCCAAATGCAATAAAATATAATTTTATCAATTTTAATTATTGTTATTATTGAATGATTGATTTTATTTCTTAAACACCTGGAGGAAACTTTACGAACTGAAGAATATTAATGATGATTAATGATTATTAACACTTAATGACATTTTAATGACAAATTTAATTTGTATCACTGGTTTAAAGTGGTCAGTTATGTTGTCTTGGTAATGTCAAGTTGTCATGACAAAGACATCTCAAACAATGTCATCTTTGCATAAAAAATTAATTTAACATAATTGAATGAATGACACTTAATGACAGTTGTCATAAACGTGCATAAAATCTTCATGTTCATAGCACATGTCATGTCATGATTATGAAGGTGTCGTGTCAGTCTTATGAACACCCCTTTAAATAATGTGTTACCAATTGTCTTTATCTGTGCATTTTCCCTGATTGTGCAAATATACTTGACAATAAATCAGAGGTTGGTTGTATGCATTCATACATTGTAAAAAATAGTTGCTGCCTTAAATTCTAAGTTAAAATTGAATCAAATATAAAAAACATTTCAACTAAAATTACATTAAACTAACTTCAAGTTGAATCTTAAAAAATGAAGTTGAAACATGGTTAAGTAACACAAAAACATATGTTGCTTGATCATATTTTACAGTATATTTATAGGGCCCAGAAAGAAGTGCCAGGCAGGGAGCTTAAAGATGAAAAGCCTTGTTTAACAGGCCTTGTATAAGCTATGGGACCTATATATTAAACATAAAACCCATCAACAATGAAAAATGTTTATTTCTGTACCAAACTGGATGGCGTAACCTTGAAGCCCCCCAGTTTGAGAACCACTGTTTTAAAGTAAGGGGCAGTGCTGTCCACAAAACACATAGAGGATCTCCAGCGCATCAGGTTCTGTTGAACGTTTTGATACCTCTGTTTGGACACTCGGTCCTTTGCTTGGCTGAGAAACTACTGGAGGTGTCGCTTCTGTCATCGGTTGTACCTTATTAGCTTTCTTGATATCCGGTAGACTAAAAATAGTCAGGATGCCATGTTTCTCAGCGCAGCCTTTATACGACTTTATTAAAGGAGTTACTATATTATCCTTTTCTCTCTTTGCATTTTCTGCCTCCATCTCGGTGTCACCAGC
Source organism: Paramisgurnus dabryanus (assembly GCF_030506205.2). Taxonomy (NCBI): domain Eukaryota; kingdom Metazoa; phylum Chordata; class Actinopteri; order Cypriniformes; family Cobitidae; genus Paramisgurnus; species Paramisgurnus dabryanus. Next base: position 54,503,101 of record NC_133338.1, read on the forward strand.
GTTTGGAAGGTGAAAGTACGTAAACGGCGTTCCCGTGGATCCTTCATTTTCCTCTTGCTCTGCGAATGGAGGAACTCTGTCAGGTGTCATGGGGCCGAATAATGAGTACGGAGCGTCCTCTTTACCTAAATCCAGGTCCGACTCGATCACCTTCTCCTGTACATTCTTGGAAGTGTCTTCAGGCTGTGGTGCAGATTCGGGGCTTGTTTGGTTTTGCCGAAGTAACCAGCGACCCTTATCAATAAGGACCGCTTCCTTGTGTCCCGGTCGAGTCTTCAGAGGAACACAGTCTGTCGCATTGAAGTATGAAAGTTCGGATGTGGCATTAGTGCGGGCCTCATGGATGGACGCCAGACTGGTGACGTTTGCGCCTTTATGACCTTCTCTCTTTTTGGCCTTGTGGGCTGATGGGGGTCGGTCGTCATCAGAAGCAGATCCTTTACATTCTTTTCCGTAAAGTCGTTCGATAGTTTGTTTTACATACCCCTTGGCAATGGCTAACCTGCATGCGTCCTTATCATCTTTTGTTATTGATAACTGGTGTTCAAGAAATTCAGACGGATCAGAACTTGACACATGTGTCTGTCTATGCTGCATGTCTGTATTGCTCCTAGCAAGAAACATTTCTCGGATGGATTTGACTCTGTCGATCTGGATATTTGCTTCTGGATCTTTTGCCAAAGTGCTTGTTTTGGTGTCATAGCTGAATGCTAATGATGATGAGAGAGGATCCATTGATGTGTCCGTGGTCGTCTTTGGCCTCAGATTTTCGTTGATGTGGTTGAAGAACCTCTCATCAGAAATCTGATCTGTATTATAAAGCATCTTGTCCACAAGTCTTTCCTGGTTTTTTAGACTGCTGATAAGCTTTGTCACAGAATTCGTTTTTTCTTCCATAAATCCAACTTCATTTTCTTCATACTCATTGAATTTATCTGGAAAGTTCTCCTGGTAGATGGTGTAGCATTGTGGTGTCTCTATAATGATGTCCTCCTCCTCTGAATCAATCATATTTCCCATACCAAAGTCCTGAGGTGTGTTTGAAGGTTTGATCTTATACGCTTCCGCATTTGGTTGAATGTCATGAGAAATACCTGGCTGTTCAGGTAACACAATATCTGTTCTTGTTGGGTTATGTATCTGAACTTGTGTTTGCAATGTCTGAGACTTACTTTGACTTCCTGAATTTTCTGCATTATCATAAGACATAGGATGCTTTAGTACAAGATGATCTGCTTTACTGAAAGATCTTTCGTCAGGAGACACTGGTGTTATTTCACAGCTAACCTGTGACTCTGATAGTTTAAGATCTTTCTTTGTTACTCTATTTGTTGGGAGTTGTCTCATAACTTCTAGAGATTTATAATTCTCTACGGCAAAATGATTTTCCTCCAATCTACCTGTTTGTTCAACAATTCCTCTTAGTCTTTCTACTCTCATCTCATCTTCCTTTGTCTGATTCTCTCTTTCATCTTTTAGTCTTTCTTTGTCTTCTGTTTTCTTTAAATCTTCATGCATCCCTATCCCAAAGCTGGATCCAATAGATGACATGTCCTCACAGATATCTGAACAAAGTATAGAGTTTTCTTTTTCGTGTGTTTCGGTCATCAAAGTCGTTTCTTTGTCAGGTGTTGATAGAGATTCTGCCTTGAAAATCTGTGACGTGCCGCTCTTCATCAAGTGTGCATTTACTGCCTTGTCAATAACTGAAGTAACATACTGGTTTACATAATCCCCCAGAACAAAATCTGAGAGACCAGCTGTAGTTTCTCCAACTATGATCTCCTCCATCTCTGAGGGTGAACCACTAACCTTCTCAATGTTTTTAGCCAACAGTTGATTGCATATGGCTGCAAGCTCCTCTCTGACTCTTTCAGGAACCCCTAAATCTCCCATTAGCACTTGGATCGCCTGGTCTTCCTCTTCTGAGCTTGACCTGTGATAGGACTCCGATCCATTGGTGTGACTCTTTGCCGTATTGCACAGCTCTTGGAAGTCCTTCCATCTCTGTAGAAGATGAATGGATGCTGAACCGTGCAGATCAGTCAGCTGTTGATTCATCTGGTCTGGATCGTCTATTCTCGCTATTTCCTTTAGAGATTGCAGCATGAGCATCGCCTCAGAACAACTTGCATTGCTCTCAGCCTGACATCGTACATTCAAGCGCTGTAAGCCATCCTTTAAAGTCATAATAGAAAGGAAAGCAAGAAGTATTCTGGAGGAGGAGCTGAATATAGATGCCAAGAGTAAGGAAAAATCTGGCACACTTTTGGACTTTTTCAAACGAAGTTGTGTGATCTCACGAAGTGACTGAAGGATATGGCAGAGCTGATCAAGTACTGGTTTCATATCTGGACTAACGGCCATTTTGACCAAGTAACATTCATGTCTTCGTTCGGATGAAGGCTTTGTTTGAATTTCTTTTGTTCTCTTCAAAGACGTACCATTCTCTGTGTCATATGAGGTCTTATTCTTTAGTTCAGAAATCTGATTTGCTTTTTCAGTATTTATTTGCACTTTTTCTTGTGCAGGCTTTTTTATATGTGATGTATGTATCAGGGTTTTTTCAGCAGGTTGGTTATTAAACAGTGACGCTTTAACCATTGTGTTATTCTTGGGTATGGTTTCTAAGGAAGGTTGGGTTGTTTGTGAATTTGCTTGTGAAGTATTTATTGGAGATGATGTATCTTTGTCTGCTGATGGAGTTTTGAGGATCTTTTCATCTTTTGGATTTACGGGAGGAGAGGACTGTTTCATAGGCATTGGTGTCAATTCATGACCTGATATCATGTTTAATGGTAAATGTCCATTAAGAGAAGATTTTGTTGATGTGGCATTTACACACAAGTGTCTCATTGACACTGCTGTCCTCAAAACACCTTCTGGATTAAACACTGAACACTCAGGCCTCTCATCTCTTTCTCCGATCTTAGGATCCTTTGGCTCGTGTACACCACCATTACGACAGCTTGTTTTCTGTTGCTCGTTTGTAGTTTGTGGTTCAACTTGAGCAGTTAATTCAGCTTGACTCTTCTGTAGCCAAAGTTCAACATATTCATTCATTAGAGAGGATGAGGAATGGACAGCAGGTAGATACATGGCTTTACAGAGCTCCTGACAGTAATTCTCATCATGCATTGATGTTTGGCATCTTAATGTACCTGGTTGTGGTGCATGAAGGATGTTTTTCTTTTGTAAGGCTTTGTAAGGATTGCTGTCAACCAAAAACTGGGTCGGATCTTCTGTTTTAGGCGAATCACTACACTTTAATGGTCCACTTTCAGTTTTATTTCTCTGTTCATGTAGTTTTCGAACAGCTTTGGCTCTGAAATGCTCTTTTAGTTTCATGGCTCCTGTCTGGTTGAATAGATCAGCTCTTATTTTCCTTATTTCTTTAAGGATGTCAACTTTACTATCCTTTCGTTTTCTTTCGAGATTAGCAGTATTTAACAAGTAATTCTTTTTGACTATTACTCTCACTGGTTTTCTCTTTGAGGTTAAAGTACTTCTAGATACTGATGCTTTTTGCGACACGCTAGCAGGTGTAGAGCGAGGTACTGGCTCTTTAAACCAATGCGTTGGGGCCGTGTTTGCGTTTTTAGGGAAAATATCGGGTTTATGGGTTGGCGAGAGCTGTTTCTCAGTTGACTGATGTTTATAGGTTGCCAATGTCTTAGGTTGCACATCTGCACTAAAGGAACACAATGTTTTATCTAGAGGAACAGGATCTGAAGATTCTGAATGGGGTAAGGCATCAGGTGATGTACCAGGCCTTGGCAAACCAGGTTGCATATTTCCAGAGAGGTTCTCCTGGCATGTCTGCTTTTCATAGATGTGTAGCACAGTCTTACACACCTCCCTGTTGTTTTCTTGTTGTTGGAGAACTTCTGAAGTTGTGAAGCTGCTGGGCTTGTTGTTCACTTCAGTGATCAGAGTTCCTCGTGGTCTGGGTACGGGGCGGACGCAATGTACCTCTTCTCCATTGTCCAGTTGGTCCTTGTATGAACTGTTCTCTTGAACGTCTGGGTCAGTTATAGTCCTGAAGCTCTCTGCGGATGCCTGTGTTTGATGTTTCATAGGGAATTGCATTAGGGGTGAAGAGGGCTGCTCCATGCTCGCCACACATCCGTTCATCTCCGTCTGTTCATTTGCTTCACAGCTTTTCTCAGGCCAAGAGAGGTTTTGTTTTTTAGAGTCGTTTGCATTGGCATCTGTGGTTAGAGGATCATCGAGAGCGGGCAAGTTTGCATCCAAATCAATACTTAAATCAGAAAGTGCTTTAATTTGATTGGTCACAATGGAGCGACTGACCGTGGTGGTCCAATTGATTGTTTCCTCTTCTTTAATAGTGAGGCGCACCTTCATTTCTACAGTCATGCTTCCATCCTGATTGACTCTAAAGGATTTTTCGATGTCGTCCTCGGGGGCTCCCTCGCCATCCAGGCAAGCCATCATATCTGTCTCAGCAATTGAATCAAGGGGCTGTCCAGACTCCAAAGAGCCAGCTGGGTTGCTTCGAATGCTCCCTGCAATGCTGTTGTGTATTTGCTCCACAACGTAACGTTCAGAGGATGGCGAGAAGGGACGAGATTTACTGATGCTTGACTTTTTCTTCCCTGTCAGATGTCAGTCGAAGTAGATGTTGAATAAGACCGGATGATGTTCGGCCAGTTCAGGACAGGAGGGAAACATTGAAAGGAAGCAGAGAAAACATGCACACAGATTAGAGAGAGCATAGATACTATAATCCATGTATGTAGGTCACAGTGGGTATTACAGCAGATATGGAGGTCTCAGCACTTGTCTCAAGACAGTCTTAAGCAATAGATTAGCTTGAGATTCAGTGTTACATATAACTTGTTGTTAAATGAGGAATTGATCAAGAATTCATTGCAGATACCTTTAATTTACATAACTGTATTAATAAAATAAACACAAAAGTTGCTTGGTTTTAGTTTGGGAGGGAAGGAAATGAATTCAACTTACTTTCTAATGGATGTAGCCTTCCCACTCTTTTAGCTGGTAGCCATGTTGGTGGAGACGTCTTCTTTATATCATAGTTTCTTTTTTTGAAGTGTTCTCGGCCAGCGGCAACTACAACCCCTGAGCACAAGATCAAAGCAGGAAGCCCATCCACCTATGATGGTGTAAAAAAGTCTTATATCTCGATTCAACAGACATCCATTTTACATATTTTTCTAAACTAAATGCAAAACATTATAGAGCGTTTCACAAATGTACAACACATTTTAGAATTGTCAGTTAAGTGAGGTGATTTTTGCGTGTCTGGTGACTGCGGGTTTCATCATGACGCATATTATAACTAGTTGATCGTCTAATGATCGGTTGTGAGACCAATGATCATCTTACGTACAAATGTGGAGTTGACTTGCCACCATTTTTAAATCTAATCAAACGTAACATATTGACCACAAAACGCGCTCAAAAGATGAATTATTTTCTCTCAGAAACGTAACGTTTCTACATGCTTCATGTAGTAGTACATGGATTTCTTTTTTGATGAAAGATAAAACTTGAAGTTATCATGTTTTTTAGAAGTTAAAAACATTGTGCATATGAACAAAGCTTTGCTGTTTTATAGATTTAAACATTATTTTTTTTGTTGAAAGTGAACAAAAATCTGTTATTGAGCAAGTACATAAACAATACGTCTCCTTACCTTTCCTTGATTTAGCTTAAAATAAGCTTAAAATAATGATTTATGAAGTTGAGTCAAGTCAGATTTCAAATGAAATGTCAGCTTTCGATATACATAAATATAAGTGTGCGTAATGACTTGCAATTTTTGTTTCAAACAGAGATGGCGATTGAGAGACAAAAGTTATTGATTGCAGATTTAGGGCCAGATTTACTAAATGGGGCGAGTTAGTGAGAGAGCGCAATTTAAAAAAAACTCCAATGGGAGCGGAAATATCTGCGGGTTATTTACTAAAAAGAAAAGAACAAGCAAATTAAATAACACAGGCACAACAGCTGATTTCCATAATGACCAACAATCTACTAAGAACAGCGCAAATTATGCTGCGTTCCAGGAAGGTTTTTAAACCCGTGAGTTACGACTTCAAAACCACGACTCACGACCCTATGCGTTCCAGGCAGCCTGTAACTCGTGTTTTTACAACCTTCTACCGGTGAAAGTGCACTGGAACGGCAGTCAAACCCGTGACTTCCCACCCGTGAACTCGTACTAGATCGATGTACTCCCAGTTCAGAGTCGTGAGTCGTGGTTTTGAAGTCGTGAGTTACAGGATACAGGTTGCCTGGAACGCAGCATTAGTTCAGTGTTGCAAATAAGCAGAGCTGATGCTCCTCAGGTGTGAGTGATCTATTAACACCTGATGAGCTTGAGTTCAGCACCACGAGACATCTTTGCTGAAAATGCGGGGTTTAAAAGCCATAGTACACTGAAAAGAACCAGAATACAATTTTTTTTTTTTTAAACATCTGGTATTGTTTTTGGATAATATGCTCTCCTGGCATTTAAAAAAAATACTCTGCCTTGTACCACGCACCTTCTGATTTCTGCGATTTCAAGCTCAAAATGATTTAAGACGTGCTTTTTCGGCATAAAATAATGGCGCAAATACCAGTAACATCACACGCGCAAACATTAGTGATTCACGTTGCGTGAATCATATAAATACTTCCCATATATTTTGTGTCCAAAAGGGAAACTCCTACAAAGGTATATGCAATAAGGTCAGTCGCAAAAATAACTAGACTACACCTTTTCAGCGCTAATGATCCACTGCGCGTCTTAAGTAAATCCAGACGGTTGTTATTTACTGACAAAATTATGGTTTGCACGTTTGTTTGTTTGTTTATGGAACACTTTATCTGTATATTAACTATTTACATACCTGTAGATGCTAATTATATAATTTATGAATATATTATTATCAACATGATGTTGAAAATAACGGTAAATATTCCTAACACTGCTATCTGGTGTTTAGAGGTGAAAGGCATGTGCGTGTCTCTTCTGCTCGACCGCAGTGCTGTATAATAGGATGAGATGGTAAAGAAGCTTTAGTGCTGCTGGGCAGCAGGTCTTTCTCAAGCTGTAAATGCCGTTTATGCGAATAATGGGTCAGTCTGCTGAAGACACCGTTGACATGTTGACCTTAGATTAAACAAAAACTTCAGCCCACCCCGTCTATGCTCCCAAATATGATGAACCTCTAGTGAGGGACCACTTTGGTTATATATATATATATATATATATATATATATATATATATATATATATATATATATATATATATATATATATATATATATATATATATATATATATATTAAATATTTTGTATAAAGAAAATTTTAACTGTTTTAGATATTATAAAGACAGCAAATTGTTTACATATATAGATTCTTTGCATAATGAACTGTATTATTTTAATTACATTAAAATGAGCTGTTTTTATACAAACATCACAGGTCTCCTTACATGAAAGTCGCTGTGATGTATCTACAGTAGCCCAAAATGGACAAATTGCTTAACGTTAGGCGTCAAATTCGTGTCTACCGTGTCTAGTGTGCTGCTTGAACATTTTAAGTTTATTCGCTTCCTTCACACGTTAAATTTTAGTTATCGAGGCATTCACGTGGAAATTCGCGTCATGGGAGGGGCTTCTGCGACTCCGCTCGCTCTCTGTAATCACGTTACTACTAGAGCAAGCTCCTGATTGGTTAACGTGGCTTGTTGACATTTTTCAACTTACGTGTTTCCCGTGGCAACGCTGAATTTGCGGCATTCGCGCATACTAGATGCGCGAATGAGGCGAAATCGCATCTAACGAGACCTCCAGGCACGCTTCAACCCGTCTTTACATTGAAGTAACATTGAAATCACTCGCGCTTTACGCCTCTACCGTGGCTTGTCTGAACGCAGCATTACTGAGCGTGTTTTGTCACTACGTTGTCTCAGACGATGACGTGTTTGTCATGTGGTGGCTACCGTAGCTTCTCTATGCGTTTCGAAAGGGAGGGGTGAGTTGTAGACTGAGCCGTTGGTTGCAATTCACAATCTTACCACTAGAGGACCCTAAAAATCTACACAGTGGACCTTTAAATTCTAATATAGAAAGACTAAAAAGATAACAAGATGAATAGAAAACAGCACATTAAAGTTATCCAGAATACAATAGGAGATCCTCACCCTTCTTCCATCGGGTGTGTGTAGCCTGAGGACAGGGAAGCTCATGACCTCAGACATGTACTGAAGCAGACTGTCAAAAGACTGCGTTGTTCTCTTTTGCAGTATAAGTGTGTGTTTCACCTCCGGTTCTCCATTGCGAAACACCACCAGTCGTTTTGGCGTGTGCAGCAGGGTATCATGCTCGTTTCTTCTCTCGCTCCGGGCTCCACGTGGAGCCGGGTTGCGCTTCCTCAAAGTCAAACGACGAGCGCTCACCGGGCGGGCGTGATACCAGGGGGGCAGTTTCCTCTGAGCCCGCTCCAGGTCGACAGGTTTGACCGTCCGTCGATCTGAGCAAATGTAGGAGTGGCCGTGATGTAATTGGTCAAGGGACCGAACCGCCGTATGGCCACGTGGAGTCGTAACGGTTCGGACGCCGAATGGCAGAGGCACACGTTTGGACAGGCTGTCCAACAGCGCCTCGAAAGTTCTAAAGGTGCGACTGTTGACGACCACAGGTAGACCGCTGAACTGTGCATCGCCACTTTTATAAAAGCACACGTGTTTAGAGGCAATGGGTTCGCTGATGTAGGGTTGGCGTGATGTCATCTGCGTGTGACCACTGGCACTGGACTGGGACTGCTGAGCGGCCTTCCTCGGCACCGAAGCATCACTCATGATCAGAGTTTAACTGAGGTCTGAAAAAAGACAGGGAGCATGAAAGAGAAAAAACTGATCAATTCAACTGACACACAAAAAATAACGTTATTGATAATATGTCCAACACCAAATATAGTCTACTGTTTAAATTGTTCAGCATCATGTCTCAGCATAATGGCAAGAATCTGCAACTAGTAAATGCTTTTGAAATAATCAATAATGTAAACAGTAGAGGAAGGGAGCGTTTTTGTTGAGATGATTATGTCTATAAGACCGTCACCATATAAGTCGAGTAATATTGGAGATTATTGGAGATATATTCATATTTTCAGTTACAATACACATGCACACAAAAATACTTTAACAACAATTCATCATGTTTATCACACTTTACAGAATATTAAATGAAAGTTTACATATGTTTGTGTGTTAAAAGAGACATACTGTGGATCACCTCTACTGACAGGTGTTATTTACCATCTTACAGGATTAAAGCATGACTACAACTGCTCGAAATCATTAACAGTACAGAAATTAGTTAATTCTTTACAGTTTTGTCTGTAATAAACATTGCTATATCAACTATTCAGTACTTTGACATTGGGAATTATAATCATCTTTACTAAATGTAACAATCATGATGTTAGGAAAGGAACATTTTGTGTCATGCATCAATATTAGTTTTTTTAATGTCTCTTAATGTACTGTGCATCTTCACCTACAAATAATTTAATTCCGAAACAACAAAGCAGTCCAAATCAATACTTAAGATGTAGTCTTTACAAAAGTACACACATCATCACATAAAGTAAGAAAGTATTGTAAAGCACTCACCGTGTTTTTCATTATGAGCAGTATGTCGATTTAATGTCAATATTTTGTTCAGCGTGGTCATTACTTTATATTGTGTGGTCGAGTACTGCAGCAGGGACTAGAAGATATTTTGGGCAGGTGCTTTAGTCTTAATTTGCTTAATCTTTGTTCAGTGGTAATCTCTTCAACCAGAGAGACAGAGAGAGGTGTGTGTGTGTGTGTGTGTGCGCATGTTGTTATTGCTGTCAGGAGTCTCAGTTTTGGCCCACCTCTATCTGTGACTCAATACCAGGTGACTGCAGCATCTGTCTTGCTGTATATAAGCGTAATAAACAATGTAAAGAATCTTTTACTTGGCTTCTTTAATCCATTAACTGTTCAAATTGTTTACATAACTGTTAAACTGATAGTAAAGTAATCGTATATATTGTTGGAAAGCTCTAAGCTCTAAGGTAGTTTTCATATTTCAAAACCATTTTGCAGTAATAATAATGCAGTGACAGTAATGTATTATTTGTGACAAGAGTATGCGGCAAACAGTGACACCTAGTGGCCTTTGTTGGTATAACACTAAAAGTGTGACTTTTTTGATGTGTCTTTTTTATTATAATACAAATGCAAGATTTATAGAAAGATTTATACATAAATATACAACTCACAACAAGTGGAAAACAAATAAAAAAGTAAAATAAAAAAAGGTCATGCCAGTGGTAAATTACAACAATTTAGAGTAACAAAAAGCTTCATATGTGTTTATTTCTTTATTTTGTCCAATGTATTACCATATTGTTTAATTTCTTTTATAAAATGTTTATAGTTTTACTTAGCTTTCGTCCATTTTTTACTAAAAGTGTGACTAACCAAATGTTTTGGTGATTTTAACTTGCACTTTGTATCAAAACTAGTAGAGAATTTTTATTTTGTTTTTTTGGATATGAAACATTTAAATTTATGTTTTTTAATTTTTATATATACTTTATTGGCATTTTTTCTTTAATAAACCTAAACAGCTATAACTATTTATTTACTTAATATTAACAATTACAGACACTATAATTAAAAACTTACATATTCTTTAAAAAGAGACCAAGATTATGCTTATAGACCAAATAATGCCAGATTTGAAGGTGCACATCATCTTTTCACCCCCCCCCCCCCCCACATCAAAAAGGTTTTATATCAAAAGAGGTTTTAAAGACCATAGCATAAACATTTTAAGAAATGTTGCCATTTAGACCTGGAAATTAAAAAAAATATAATTTTTAATGTTTTATTTATCATTAAATGTTAATTTAATGCTGCGTTTCTCATACTTTTTCTTCCATTCCCCACTTTGGAGTTAAGGAAGGGTTTCGAGCCCCAGCTGTCCCCAGTCGTCCCGCTACAAAATGGTAATCAAGTAGGCTTTAAGTTTAACTGTTGAAATGTATTTAATCACATCATAAAACATTACAGCTTTAAACACTTTCAATAGAGAATATAAACGTGCAAATCACGTATTATCACTTTGCATTAAATAAGTCTTTGTTCAAAAGTAAATAAAAATAATAATGCAACTTTTTGGTTGATTAGGTCCACTGTCTATCTTGGTTTTCTTTGCTGGTGCCGAATATCCAGTTTTTTTTTCATTCTGTGTCACATCCATTGTTAACTTTACACACACTACAGTCTGTACCACCTAATATTAATAGAGATCACAAAAATGACCAAATGTCCTCTCGTTTGTCATGCCCCACTTGTAATGTTCCTATTCCCCACCAGTAGGGCCTGCCCAACACTTTGAAAAACGCTGATGTAAATGTTACAATTTCATATTACATACTACAATGTTAAAGAATAATAAATGAATAAGAGTAATTGTGCTTTACATTAAAGAGTTAAATCTAAACAATTGCGGGACAAAATTGGATAGCTTTACTATCCCATTATCATTATATCATTACTTGTTAAACAACACATAATTTATGCTTGTGATTGTTTTGGGATTACATCATAGATTGACATAACAATTGAAAACATGGCAGATGCAGCATGCCAAGTCTGTGATTTTCCTGTTTCTCAAGGCAATGATTCTTGTTCTTATGATAATCAGATATTACGTTGCATAATCTGGCATCATATTATGATCATGCTTGAAACATTTTTACAGTTTTCCATATACTTTAATTTGGTCAGAGATGTGACATTGCAAATGTGGGATGAACACATTGAGGTGGTTTTCTGGAAAGGGCCACCTAAAATGCATTTTTGAGCTGTCTTGCAATGACATATCAAGATGCACATCAGCAATGCTTTATTTGTAAAGTATACTTACCGTGTCTGAACCAACCCTTAGTTTAGTCCTTACTGTTTTAGACAAAGATAAATTGATATTTAATATTATAAAAAAGTTGCAATAATATTTTTGATAGTCTGCCAAATATGAATGAATCATTGAGATGTTGTTGTTGCACACATGCACGCATGCGTGTCTATATTTAAATAGTCACATATGTCATCTTTATAAGTGACACAATCAAACTTAATATAACACCCTTTAATCTCAACAGTTTCCAGCAGCGACCCTCTTATTGTTTAATCATCATGGAATCTCTGCTCTTCTCTATTGCTCGTCTATGCTCGCTGGAATGTCTGTCTCTATATTTAACCCTTTGCTGTAGTCTAGGCGCCGGCTTCAGATCCCCAAGCACGCTCACACTGGGAAACTATCCAAGACATGTTTGGGATAAACATAGGATTTGTTTGATATGTCTGTGCTGGAGCCTGAAACGTGGACACACAAATACATGCATAGAAGACATACGCCTTTACTTTCTGTTGTACATGCTACTGTATTTGTTTCTTTCTCATCTGTATACACACACACACACACATACACGGTCTGGCTGTGATCTGACCCCAGTGAATCAAATTGCCAGCTAAACTTTAAATCAACCCAGATAAAATATGGGAGGGACAATTCCGTTTTTTCCCAGAGTATTTTATAGAGGAAGCAGGGGTTCCTGACAGGACCTGAATCCCTGCTGCTTTGGGTCTTGACTCACTCAAATATTCAACTGCTCTGACCTGAAATCTCAATCCATGCCAACACATTGAACTGTTAAGGTCAGATGAACTCCAGTGCTGATTGTATAGTTGTATACACATATATGACAACAGAACGAGTTAGCAGTGCCGCTGCTAGCCATTTTGGTGCCCTAAGCATAATTCCTTTAAAATGCCCCCCACCCCGACCTTGAGAATTTTTTTTTGTTTGTTTTTGCCAGTTTAACTTTTTATTACCAAACATATAACTTAATAGCAGAAAGTAAAATCTTCACAGCTTTAGTCAATAAACACTACACATAGAAAGTGCAAACTTTTATAGAATAGCAAAATAGAAAAAAATACCAAACTTAAATAGAATAGCAAAATAAAAAATATCAAAATAATCCAGACATGTTTTTCCCAAGTACAATGTCACTTTAAATAAATTACATTAAATAAACATCAATAAGTAAACAAGAATGCTCAATATTCTTAAATAAAACAAAGATTTAGAAAACTAAGTGTCAAGGTTCATATCATACATTGTGACATTTTATATTTTTATATATTTAACAGTCAGGAATTGTTAGCCTACCATGTGCACTGACTGCTGCTAGCGTTAATTTATACTGAGAAAGTATTAACCACCGTCACGTCAAAATAAACCACAAAATAAACTACTGCTCAATATCTAAAGAAACGTATAAAGAAAGTGACAGCTGGCGTCAGTTATTTGTAAAATTCATATGCATAGGCAAGTTCGAGGCGCATTACGATTAGCAGCAGCTGGAGCCCATATTTCCCTTTATTATTAAGGAATGATTAAACATGATGGACTTACCTGCAAGTGATGCACGGGCATCATTCCGCAGTTTTTCTTTTTTCTTTTTTCCGATCATGACTCCTGCTGTCTTTTCGGGGCCATTTCCAATAGTTTACTGTCTGGCCGTTTTTCAATCCGAAGGCTGCAGGCTGCGCGAGGTCGCATATGCAGGCTGCATACGTCATCAAGCCTGGTTTATTTCAGTAACTGAACATTACATTAGCAAGTCATAAGCATATTACAACAATTTACGATGAACTAAGAATAATAGTCTATTTTATAATCGTTAATATTACGAAATAAGAACGTTTTGATGACGTATGCAGCCTGTAAATGCGACCTCTGCAGGCTGCAGCCTTCGGATTGAGAAACGGCCTCTGTCAAACTTCGTCAGGCGCCCGCGCGATCAACCTGCACGGACCATCAAAGGCTGGGGGGCATACTTTCTAGACTAGAGCAATTTAATTATCTCGTTCCCCCTTTTTTGTAACATATACATGGATAAAAAGTGCCTAATAATATTTTTATAGGCTAATGAAATTCTATCAGCATTATATTTTTTTTTCATTAGGCTATTATTTTGGTGCCCTCTCAGCACCTGGTGCCCTACGCACAGCGCGTGATGCGCGTTATGGGAGCGGCGGGGCTGCGAGTTAGTATATAGTTAGTATGTAGCAGGGTGGACTATAAATCAAACTCAAACAGAGATATTAAAAAAGTTAGGATGACTGACATGAGTGATGTCAACATGTACAGATAACAACATGTAGTCAAGTAACTCATGATGAACATGTTTGTGTGTGTGTGTGTGTGTGTGTGTGTGCGTGCGTGCGTGCGTGCGTGCGTGCGTGCGTGCGTGTGTGTGTGTATACAATTTAATACAAACACACATTCAGTTTTAATAACAGAAGAATTTAAAATTACATTTATAGATTCACGTGCCCACTTAAAAGAGTGACAGCTGTCATATTTTAAATATTTCTTCACCTGATTTCTTCAAACAATGCATTTTTAGATGGGATTTTAAAGCACAAGGGCGCCTCCTGATGGTAATGTTTTACATATTTTTCCCATTTTTAATTTTTTATTGAACAGCAAATATACAACATTTTACAAAAAAAGATTCATAAGAACAAGCCATTAATTAATCAAAAATGGTGTATTCAAGAAAAATGTTAGAAGTCTTCTTTGCTTTTTTATTATCCAAACCGGTGCAGTAGTCCTTTGTCTCCTGGGGAAAATGAATGAAATTTGGCTTGGATCCTGACCACTTCTTCATATGTATGTGAAATTTTCCTAAAATTTTTCAAGAGTTGTACAAGAAAGCCAATATTATTATTAATCTCATTAGAATAATAGCCCACATGCATATGTCAAATTCATTCAATTTCAATGTAATATCTGTTTTCCTTCAAATAAAGTTTTCCATTTCCCCCCCAAAACCTTGCTGTATAGACAAATAAATGGACAGTGGACTGTGTTTTACATGTTTTCGCTGATGGATTTGTGATGTAAGGAGTTGGTGTACAGGAATTTAAAATGTATTAGATAAAAGTACATAGATATGCATTACTTTGCAGAAGTCTAAAGCACATTTGATGCTTCACTAAAAAATTGTTTTTAAGATGTTTGAAGAAGTTTACTTTTGCTTTAGTGTTTCAGAAATATTAAAATAGATTTCAACACATTTCTTCATGATAAATCCTACAAAAAAGTGAAAAAGTAGAGATCTGATCTAACCAACAAGTCAGAAGACTAAAACTAAGAGAGCATAAATATAAAAAAAATGCAAATGGAGAAACATCTTTAAGCAGCTTTGTGTGCATATCAATAGCACCTAATATTGACTTGTGACATGATATAAAATACTTTTGTCTTAAGAACACAGTTCAGTCTTTCAGTTCAAATGTACCATCATTATATACAGTAGTTTTAATGCATGTCAGTGTGGCTTTAAAGAGTAGACATTGCGAAAAAAAATAAAGATATATAAGCTTATAAAAACATTTCACTATGTTTTAAAATAGATTTTTATACCAGACAAATATGATCACTGCTAGAGAAACCTAGCATTCATGCAGTTGATCTTTAGAAACATTTAGTCAGTGAGATATAACACTATGATAACTTCAGCAGTGTTATTTAGAAAAATGAAGTGTGTGTTTTACGCTTGTATGTGTGTTCCTGTTCTGCTCAGGTGCAAATGTGGAACTTGTAGAATAAACAGGAACACTGCTGTGAACACACACACACACACACACACACACACACACACACACACACACACACACACACACACACACACACACACACACACACACACACACAAACCGAACGCAAAAGGTGTTTGACCTGTGTTCAGACATGACCCCTCAGCCTTTATTTAGTTTGATTTTGATGTATTTTTATTTTTTAAAGGAAATCCTGTTATCTTTCCCAGACGAGTGGAAGTGTTGGGAATTTTAGAGAGCTACTGTTTCCTGAACAAGTGTGTGAATGTTCAGATAATCTTTCACAGAGCCTGCATGTGAACCATTGTCTGCATGTTAGGCTATACACAGGTGCTCTCTGTCCATGCTTTGCATTAATTGAATAAACTCGCTTGAAAACATGAAAAATAAAAACATTTTTACAAAGACAATAAGCCTAAATTAAGACTAATGAATTATTAATAAATATTTTGCATTTCTGAAATTTTTTCCCAAAATCTTATTACTGTAATAATAATACGATAATGTTTAACTTCTAAAGTTTATTTGCCATTCGGTTATACAAATCAATGGTTTTTATTAGATTCGTATTACTTTCATATTATATAATAATGTGTAACACTCTTAAAAATTCAATTCAATTAAATTTTAATTATATAGCGCTTTTCACAATTGATAATTGTTTCAAAGCAGCTTTACATTAAAAGAAGC
The DNA here is from genome assembly GCF_030506205.2 of Paramisgurnus dabryanus. Lineage (NCBI taxonomy): Eukaryota > Metazoa > Chordata > Actinopteri > Cypriniformes > Cobitidae > Paramisgurnus > Paramisgurnus dabryanus. The sequence goes on from NC_133338.1 coordinate 54,519,506, forward strand.
AGGGGAAACACAGAAAAATCGACAGTAGCAAAATACAGCGGCTATGAATAAACTTTACAAGCGAGCATATCAATAAATAAAAATATATTTACATGGGATGTAAACGGATAAGGAGATTAAACTGGTTCCGTCGGGGTGGTCGTTGGTCAGGCATCAACTGGGCATCACGTTGAAGGAAGGCCAGTAGATCAGTGGTGTGTTGACCTCCCCGCCAGCCGGAACTGGGTCTGTTTGTCTCAATGTTCTCGTGTTCGAGGACGAGACAGGGAGAGAGAAACAAAATCCTATTAGCGTAGGGGCCGTTCGCATGTAATGAAAGTGTCACACAGTGTTGTGTTTTAATATATGCTCTGTTCCAGACAGGCTAGCTATTGCGGCATTAGTATATTACCCAGACGAGTTATGTGAATGCTTTGTTCCGTACAAGCTAACTATTGCGAGATAAGTGTAATTTACTAGACAAATTATGTGAATGCTTTGTTAAAGAAAAAAGTCTTAAGTTTAGATTTAAAGTGAATAATATAAAAGTGTAAAAATAAAGGTTCGTACGAAGTGAATAATACAAAAATGTATGATTATCATACAAAACAATCATGAAACCATGCCTCTAGCTCCAACATCTCTGAGGCCAAAACAAATCACACAAAAGCATGTGATTATGACTTATTACAAATGAACCACCTCGTAAAATGCATACCAATAGCAAATCTTTGTAAATTTGAGCTCTGTGTATAGAAATAGTAAAGAAATATTACTATTTTAATGTTCAATATTAAAGGGCACATATCATGAAAATCTGACTTTTTCCGTGTTTAAGTGCTATATTTGGGTCCCCAGTGCTTCTAACAACCTAGAAAATGTGAAAAAGATCAACCCAGTAACTTAGTTTTGGTAAACCATTCCATGCAAGCATGTGAAAAATTAAAAAAATTGAAATTTGGCTCCTCTTGTGATGTCAGAAGGGGATAGTACAACCCCTTAATCTGAACTATCCAACCACGGCACTGTCATTTAGTGTAGAGATCCGCTCATTTGCATGTAAAGGGGCACAAACAAAAACAAATGTTTTGCTCCCACCTACAAAGTGTAAATTTTAACATGCTATAATAAATTATCTATATGGTATTTTAAGTTAAAACTTCTCATGCATACTCTGCAACTGCGAAGATTTATTTTTCATCTTAAAAAAGTCTTGTGAAATGTTTAACATTCTTAAAAATTAAAGTTTGGACGAAAGTGAATACAAAAACGTGATTATTTTAAAAACAATCATGAAATCATGAAAAGCATGTGATCATATGAATTAATGCCTCGTAAAATATGTACAAATTGCGTCTTTGTAGTGAAAAAGTTTGTTTAGACTATAAAAAGTAGAGGATGCATCGATATATATCGCCGAATAATCGGTATCGGCCCATAAAAGCAATTTTTACACTATTGGCTGATAGTTTAAAAACAGCTGATAGTCATGGCCGATATATCCTGTCAATCAAAAGAGAACAGGAAAATGCATTGAATTTGAGCTCTGTATATAGAAAATGAAAAGAAACATCAGTTTAATGTTCAATGTTAATAGTCATTATATGACCAAATGCAAGTTAATAGAACCACCGGCAGATATCAGTCTGAATAATCGGCTATTGGCATCAGTGGAAAAATGTATTAATGGTGCATCTCTAATAAAAACGTGAGAGGGTGATACGTTGGTTGGGCAATCAAAAAGTATTTTTCTATGCTATGGCACCGCTGAACCTTTTATAGCATCTTTAGTTTTAAGACTGTGTGATAAACACTATTGCAATTATTTACATTAGGTAAATAATTATTTCTTTAAGCAAAACATAATGTGTTGTACTGTTACATCACAAACATACAGGCCTCCAGTATGTTCATTTTAAACCGTTGTCCTATTTTTCCATTACCCCAGTCATCAAAATAAGTGCTATTGAAAGGCTGTAAGTTACATTTAGAAACTTACTTCACCGCACACAAGGAGTTTGTATGTGTAGGATATATTTATACTCCTAAGGGTCAAATCAGTGAAAAATAGCATATTGTGTCACGGCATGAAGCTAGTGTGAATCTATTTTTAGCAGCAGCACAACTGGAGTGGGTTTGGGAAAGCCGTGCCTATGAAGGCGATAAGGCCTGGGAGGAGACACATATTCCAAGGATTATAAATTCTGGTCACGCAGACACGCGCATGCATTCAAGCACATTCCTTGTCAAACAGGAGATCGCAGCTGCTTCTCAAAGCTACGGTGAAAGTTACATCAAACACGAGCAGAGGTGTGACACTTGTGTGGTCTGAGATTAGCTTTAGAAAACACTTTCATCATACAGACACACACCTCAGACACAGAGCAGCGTTTGCCTCTTACGACACATCATACAGATATGTAGAGTAGGTCAGTATATACAGTATGTGTGTGTGTTTATATGTCATGGTTGCTTGCTTCCGTCGGTCCTCCGAACAGAGGACGAGGGGTCAGTGTTGTGACCCGCTCTAAAGATTGTCTTCCTCTCAAACACAGACCTTTTATTTTTAAAAACCCAAATATACACAAGTGTGTGACTGCCTTTGATTTGGAGAAAAGTTGGTGGCCTAAAAAATGTAGTAATGTGACCTAAAACAAAAGTACATTTAACTTAAAATTTCTAGTAATTCCAATATAATTCATCAAGTTCAATAAACTTAATTTTAAGTTGATTTAACTTGAAATAATTTGTAATATCAATTGCTCTGTCAAACATCTCCATAAGTTAACTGAGTTAAATGTTTTTATATTTTTAAATCATTTGTAATTATGTTACTTTTAGTGTTATAAATTGTATTATACATTGTAAAAAGTGAAAATTTGGATCAACTTAAAAATAATACTTAATTTGTTTACACATTTAAAAAAATGTGTTGAAACCGTGAAATGTTTAAGTGAAAAAATTTAAGTTGAAAAGAACACTTGAAAATTAAATTTTTTAGGTGTTAAGTTCACTGTAAAAAATACTTTGCTGCGTTAAAATTTTTTGTTAAATCAACTCAGATTTACAAGTCATGTCAACAGAGATGAGTTGTCACAACTTATAAAATATAGTTGAAAAATGTCAACTTAATTTTATAAGTTATAACAACTCACTTGTAGTTATAACAACTCATCTCTAGTCAAGATAAATAATAGTAGGTTGAAATGACTTGTAAATCTGAGTTGATTTAACAAAAAATGTAACGCAGCAAAGTATTTTTTACAGTGTTGTGTACAGTGCAGTCATTGAATAAACTTACAGTAACTTCACAAAATTATCATTTACAACTAAACATCATTATAAATATAAGAGCTTAAACCTTTATGACATTTTAATAACAAACATTTTCTTAAAGTTCTTAATAGTTCTTATTCTGTGAAAAAGCTTAAATCTAAATATTCAGGCACAAAGGATTATGGGTATTCCTTACATCATGTACCGATAATAGCACATTTCATCATAAATCAACTAAGTTTTTTAAGTATATGTCCAAACATCAAAATATTACTATGTTTACGTCATTATTTAGTTAAAGACAATATCTTGGTTAATAGTGGAAAAAAAATCCCAACTTTTGTCTTCCGCTTTAATTTAAAATGATTAGAGAGCAGACTTTTGCCTGGAGAAATGCTTTTCTTGTAAAGTTTCAGAGATCTTAACAATGGCTCAGATTAATCTAAATGCCAAAGTTTACAACTTCTGAGATTTGTAAGAAGCTCAAATGTTGTACTTTAGAAGTTTGTATTTCACAACTACACTATAAAAAATGCTGGACTATATTCAACCCAGAAAATTTTTCATGTTGACCCAACAATGTACAGAAAAAAAAATGCAGCACAAAGTTAAAACAACTTGGTTTTGCAAGTCAATTTAACCTAATATTTAAAGTTATAGCTTAAAAACATAACTTAACTTATAAATTCAAGTTGGAATTGTTTAACTTAATTTTTAAGTTAAAAGTAAAATAAAAATATGTGTTGATTTGACAAAAACAATTTTTGACAAAACATTTGAGTCAAAACAACAACCCATCATTTTGGGTTGAAACAACATCAGCATAGTTTAAATGACAACTCAACGAGTTAAGTTCATCCCTTTTTGACCCCAATGCTGGGTTGAAAATAACAACATCAATTCTTTCAAGGCTACATTACCCAAGTTAATTTATTTAATAGCTCAGTTCAAGTATAAACAGTTTTATATTTTTACTTCTAGAGAATTTTTTAAGGAGAAAGGCAAAGTTAACTCCAGTACGCCTTCTGAGCTATAAAAGAGCAACCTTTAAACATTATACTTTTCTTCTGGATAACAAAAATACAATAATAATTGCTGTTGTTTATTGGACAGTTGTTTATTCTTTTCGGAGTTAATTGTGTTTGCATCGAGTGAGTTTGCGCTAACTAAATAATGGTCTTCTTTGGGAAGGGTTAAAAGATTATAATCATATTTAAGTCATTGTAGCCAAAAGGATTGCCTTAAACAGGAAGAAGTGTTTTCACCGTAGCATGAACACACACACACACACACACACACACACACACACAATAGGAGGTGGAGGGTTGTGACCGCTGGAGAAGGTTGAAGTAGTTTGTCCACTTAAAAAGAGAAATAAAAAAAAACCCCACAATGCATTTAGACTTTTATTTTTTTCAAAATTGCAAAAAGTACAAAATTATACAATGGCTTCATAAGGCTGTTACTGTACAAATCAATGGTCAGAATATTTACAGTGCTTCATAATGTTTTCAACATGTTTCATATTTATATTCAGCAGTTTTGCAGGGGTTTCATCACCCAGTTCCCAAGAACAATATGACCAAAAAACAATATTAAAAAATATTCACTTTCATGTTTACATAAAACTAATGACACAAACATTTAAAATGTTTGATATTTCAAATAAAACCAATCTGTGAGTTGTGGGGTCATGTATGTTTTATAGATAGAGAGCTGCTACCATAAAGACACAAGCAACAGGTCTGTTCAGGAGTTATTGTAGCCACAGTAGTACACGGCGGTGCTGGCATCAGACAGTACGTTGGAGATCAGGTCGTTCCCCTGCACGGGTCCCTGAGGAACCCCAAACGAGAGGTACTGCTCAAACTCATTGCTGTCCACCTCATCCACCATTTCACTTTGACTTTGATTCTGTGTCTGCGCAGGGACCTGCGAGCGTGGAAGCGAGAGTTCATCGTAAGAGCGCTTTAACTGAGAGCCAGCACTATAAAAGACCCCTAAAGTCGACTGGCAGCTCAGGTAAGCGGGAGGTGTGGTTTGATGAGAAGATGGGGAAAGACTTCTGTTGAACAAAGCGTGAGAGATGGAGTGGTTAGACTGAGTATTCTGCAGGTTACCGCTCACGTTACTCGGTTGCTGTTGGTTCATCAGGTTAAGCTGCGTGTTGCCAGGTGCATGAGTGTTTGCATGAGGATTAGGATTGGAGTGATGTGTGCCGTGGCAGCGAGCGCCCGCGTGCGTTTGTTCCTGAAGAGAGAACTCTTGAGGGTGATGGTAGCCATATGCCGACTGGTTCTGTTCGTCCTGCAGATGGGTGAAGAATTCGGGAGGCCCGGCCTCCAAAGGCGAGGGGTCGGGTGTAGGCAGGCTGTAGGTCTCGAACAACGCTTGGGGCTCGCAGTACGGAGGCAGTCCGGCTTGTGAAAGTCCTGAATAACCCACGGCCATGCCCTCTATGCCCAGGGGGTTCTGGGTATCCATTACACCGGGCAGTAAGAAGCCAGAGTCAAGTCGCTTGTTTCTTTTCACCTGCTTGCGACGCCGTGGCCGATACTTGTAGTTTGGGTGGTCCTGCATGTGTTTTACTCGTAAGCGTTCAGCTTCTTCGACGAATGGCCGTTTGTCCACCATTGGTAAAGACTTCCAGGACTTGCCTAAAAATCATAAGACAGTCAATATGTATTGCAACATGTTTTGTCATCTAGTAGTAAAACACATTGGAGACTGACTAGACTGGTAACTTTTTGCAGAAGAAATAGAGAAGTTAAAATAGTCAATAATTTGTATCTAAAAATTTGCAACAATGTTGCAAAATACTACCAAAAATAAAGGTAAAACTATACATTTGTTGCAAATAATAATAATAAAAATAAAAATACATAAATTATATATAATCAGTTAACAACACCATTCTACAACATTAATTCACCAGTAATTCACTAATTATAATAAATATAGATTGCATTTAAATGCATATTACAAAACTAAATGTTTCAGCTGTGTGGTTTTTTATGAATCTATTTATGCATTTTTATCATAAGCACTTTGGTAAAATTACAACTAAGTAAAACATACAACTTTTTATTTGGAATAAGTTTAAAAAATATTGCAGTGAATTGTATGAAATCCCAGCTGCTGTCCGTTTTTTTCCACAGATGGAAACTCTCTGTACACGTGCTCACTGAATGACATTTATATGACATTATCTATTAAATGAATCTACTTTGATATCTCCTCTCTTGGGACAGTGACAACTGACAATGTTATGTTGAGTATGCACAAAGTTATTACTGATAAACTTTTCATTTCTGTACATTAATATGATCTGCTAATCTCTTAAAAATAAATTGTTTTTCCGTCTGGCCATAAAAAATCTTTACCAATCACAGAACATTTTTGTTGCACACAAAGTTTTTTGTTTTGTTAGTGGAAAAAAGGTTTAAAAAAATTTGTAAAGGTAAATGGTTCTTTTAAGAACTAAATGGGGTTCTTTAGAGAACCAAAGATAGTTATTTGGAATTGCTGCGAAGCACCCTTTGTATAACCTTTATCTTTAAGAGTTTATACTTATAAATTTGCAATCAATAATAAAGTTTAATAAACTTGTGCAATGACCCAAAGATGATTTATCTCATCTGAAACTTTAAAGCTTTCCATTTAATTAATCTCTTTCAATCTCTGCACAGAGGTTACATAATCAAAATCACTTTATGATTCCAAGAGCATCATCCTAAAAACACGAGGAACGATTAGATTATGAAAATCTTCTACTCACCGAGCATTTTACTGAGCTCCGCGTTATGGAGATCTGGGTTTTGTTGCGCAAGCTTCTTGCGCTCATCTTTCGCCCAGACCATAAATGCGTTCATGGGCCTGCGGATGCGCGCCTCGCTCTTTCCGCGCCCGGGAGTAGGGCACGTTTCGCTCTTTGCTTTGGGTTCGGCAAGCGGGCTGAGGGGGTCCGGCCACGCGCACTGCCTCATGCCTGGCATCATGACTGAGCTGGAGCCGCGGGTCTGGCTCGGGTCGTCACTGGCGTAGCCCGCATCGGGACTGCTCATCTCCCACACGCACCGGGTGCGTAACCTTGTTGGTCACCAGTTAAACTGCGATGGAGCCTCCGGGTGTCCAGAGAAACTTTCGATGTCTTTTGACTGTAGGTCAGAATTGAGCTGCGAGTTTACAGACCGCTTTAAAAGCAACAGTGACCAATCGTTACGCGGGTGGGCGGGACGCGCCGTGAAAGGTGTGAACGGGTCAAAGCCGCGCGCCCCCGGGACAGCGCGCGTCCTTCTGCGCTTCTCAGGACAGGAACAGTGTTCGAGTTATACAATGACTTTCAGGGTTCACCTTTATAAACGTCAATCTCTCTACACTTTTATAAATAAAGTTGCGAGGAAGCGTTCTTCACAGTGATGCAATTAAATATTTTTTTATCCTTTTAGTCAAAGGTTCTTAAAATAATTATTTATTTTTTACACTTTTAAAGTCTGTAAATCACTTTTCTACAACAAATAACCTTTTTTCTGGCTATGGTGAATGCTCTTTATAGAAGCATACAGCCCGAGAAAGAACCCCTAAGATATGTGGACACTGTTTTGGTGTGAGGTCTTTTCCTGTGTTTTTACCTCAGTTTGTATAGCATTAACTGAGTATAGATGATGGGTGGGATCCCAGCAAACACACACATTATTGATAAAATATAGTATAGCTTGAATCCACTGTAAGCCTTTTTGGAGAAAAGGGTCTGCCAAATGCATAAATAGACCTTTTTGCTTCAATGTTAGATATATCTTAAACCTGTCTAGACACTTTGAAGTTTAAAAAGGTATATTTGTCATATCTATGATGAAATTATATAATGCCAGTACGCGTCTGATAACATTGAAGAAAAGCGCAGCGTACTGTTGCTATGGGTACCGCTCCAGGAGAGCGCGAGATCTGTTTCAGTACGTTTATTCAACGCCAGGGAAAGTGAAAGTAACTTTAATTCATGCTTATTGAAACGTATTTGTATATGGCGTAATAGTGAAGCAGTGCGCGCGTAAAGGCTCTCTGAATAACGCAACAAACCTCTCCATTATTAAAACGATTTTATTGCCATGCCCAAGAACCCTTGGAGAGATGTTGTCCGTCACTTTAAAGCAAACTGAGTTTGGGGGGTTATTGATTTTAAATAGATTTACAATGACATATATCATGTGATAACACGGATGCAGGAAAACCTTAATTTCTTAAAGCGCAATGTAAGATAAATGCAGTGCTTTCTTTAGGATTAATATCCCGCCGGTAGATGCGACAGAATTTGCAAACAGTAGTAGTGAAGGATTGTCACACGCTGATAATGACAGAGGTGTCAAGAGATAAAGTTACACTGCATACAGTGCGCGCACAATTTCTCATAGAAATCACTTTAAGAGAAATCATAAAAGAAATCACTGTTACCAGGTATAACATTTAAGCTCTGAAACAAACAAAAAAGATTATCATCTTTTCATCTTATCATATTTCTTTTGCCATTGTTTTCTAAAAGTATTATAAGAAATGCCAGGATGAGTTACTGTGATTTTACTATGGTTATTGGACTTCTCCCCAATGAAATCACTTTAATTGCCCAATACAGTAACAAACCTTACATTTAGCATATAAAATACGCACATAAGATAGTTTCGAGAACTAAAGGGCCCTTACCTACCCATGTGCAGTGGTTACGTGAACAATTGAGAACTAAACCAAAACCACATCCTATTTTCTCTCAATCCTAATTAGAATTTTGCCCCCCTCTGTCTCTTTCAGTAAGTATGACGGTGTGATGGTATCTGAAGGACGTTGTATTTTATATATTTGTGAGAGAATGCCAACACAAGTCACTATAGCATAAACTCACCTCTTCACCTCGTACAGTACACACGCACCACCCTGCATGTATTGTCCCTGCATTCTGGCACGGAGTTAATGCCCTCCATACCGGGACTGTAATACTGTCATCATCTATTTTACTACCGAAGTACCAATAGAGCGGATTGGCGTGTGTGTGTGTGTGTAAGTGCGGAGTGTGAACACATATACAGCTTCCGTTTGAGTCATGTAAAGTCCCCCGGCTCTCAGGAGCCAATCCTATTGTGTAATTCCCCAGAAAGGCTCGCCTGGCGACAGTATGTGTGTATATTCACGAGTGTGTGCGGATCTGTCTGTGTGTGTGTGTGTGTGTGTCTGTGTGTGTGTGTCTGAAGTCGGACAGTGTGTGCTGTTACGCCAAGGACAGGAAGCAGTTTGTGGGGGACAGGAAATGCAGGCCGAAGCAGTAGCCCAGATAAGAGTCAGAGACCTCTCCCATACACAAACACACACACACCTCGTCCCATCCCAGACTCCCTCAGGCCTGACTGGTGCCTCACATACATGTTAACACCCTACAAAAGATGCAAACGCCTAAAGCTAGACCTTAAAGGTCTGATCAGAGAAAGTGTCAGGGAAATTTGACAAATGTGTATAAACCTTTTGTTCTTCTTCCCACAACATGGAATTTTTGGCATGTATGGAAAAAATTAAGGAATGATGTTGCACCTTTTGTTGACCTTGATTTTCAAAGTCATACTGTACATGTAGCTATTCATTCGTTACTTTTATGACATCATTTACCTTATTTTCTTTTCTGGGTTTCTGCATCTATAGATTAGATTTGATCTTGTGTGCCAAGTAGCAGACTAACTGTTTTAGGTTATATATGGCTGTATAACCCGTGTTGACTGACAGATGCTGTGAACATTGCTGATAAATACTGCTTTCATTCACTGTCGATTGATTTACAGTATGATCCGTCAGTGGTCAGGATTTAAAAGTTCTTCTCAGATTTTGCATGCACGCTTAAGAAAATAACTCATTTGATTTCCCACTTGACTTCCAACTCAAAAAAGTTAACTAAAGGTTTTATTTTAAGTGCTATCAAAAAGTACGAGTTACCGTGTTAAGAGCAATTAACATGCATCTGAAAGCTTTTGAAACAAGGCCGTAACCACACCTTGAACACTGGGGGACCAAAACATTCAGGGCTATATGTATTTATAATAAAAACATCAAATATGTGGGCAATTTAGCCGTTTTTGATTATTGTGAGGGACATGATTGTATACATTTTCAGTGGCTTCATACAGTGTTTCTGATGGTTATAATGCTTTGTATAGATCAGAGGTGCCCAAACTATTAAAGCACCCTTTAATATGGCCCGTCATGCCACGTGAGATAAGGAAAAGGATAAACATCATTGACGCATTAGTACGGAGCCCCTAAGAGGACATGGAGCAAAAATTAAATAAAGTTTAGTTTCATGTGCTCACGTGAAACTTTCATGTGCTCACGCAAAACTTTCAAGGTTTTGCGTGAGCACATGAAACTAAACTTTAGATTTTTTTACTCCAATGTCACCTTAGGGGCTCGGTACTACGTTCATATTTCTTATTAAAAAAAAAAATTTAATGCACAATTTTTAGTTGAAAAATGTACATTGAAATTAAATGCAAGGAATTAAAGTGAATAATTTTTTATGTACAGTACATGCACACTTGAAGGTGTATAGCATGCATCATGAAACTCAACGAATTCGTGTACTATATGCTAAGGCCCTGTTTACACGAGAACGCTCGAGGGTGAAAACATAAAAATATTTTATCGGATGTGCCTTTCGTTTACATGGTATCGGCGTTTTTGGGGCTTAAAAATGCAAAAAAGTGAAACCACCCTCCAGAGTGGAAATCTTAAAAACGATCTATCCTCGCGTTACCGTCTAAAGGGTAAAAACACAAAAAAAGCTTTCGGTGGCTCTCGTCGCGTTTACGTCACAGGCATACACCAGTTCAGAAAAATAACAACAAACATGTCGGATTATTTCCATACGTTGGACCTTCAAGTTGCCATAGCAGCTCTGATAAATATACAAGAGTCTTTCCGGCAGTTGTAAGAAATATTCACAGCTAGTATTTCTGATCAGAAATGGGCGCGTTAATTACCTACATCAAATTATTGATGTGCCAACTCGTCGGAGGCAAACCAGACGGCTTTGGACGAGACCTGCGAGAACAAGGAAGAGGGTTGTACGCAGGCGCGCAGACTTAATGGTGTTTTGTGTCAGTGCTTCACATTGCCATCTTGCCACCTGGAGTGCGTACTACATCGAATATCACACACTTTTGCGTCACCATATGCAAGCAGATTTCCTCCTCAAAACGTTCGTATAAACACGAAATAAAAAGTGATAACACAACGCCACTTTTGCGTTTTCTTTTCAGATAGTTTCCGTGTAAACGTAGCCTAATAATGGAGAGATGGAGGCAGCGGCACAAAGACAAATAGAAATGTAAAAATGATGGGCAAAATGATTACTTTTTTACAACAGTTACCTTTGAAAATAAAACTGCATTAGTTATGCATAAACAGAGTTATGTTGGCTTATTTATCTTTTAAATATTAGAAATTTATAAATGAGGAGCAACTTTAATTTTAATATAACACAGCAACATTTACTTTCGGCCCACGGCCCTCAGTCAGTTTTGATTTTTGGCCCTCGGTAGGAAAAAGAGTCAGCACCCCTTGTATAGATAATAAAATAACACATCTATAAAAAAATTATGCTTAAGCATTTTTCAAAATTAACTTTAGTGAGCCATTTGACTTTTAACCAACCTGCCACCAAAGTGATTTGTTTGAGCACATAAACATGCATATAAGAAATTTTAACTGTATGTCTACACTATAAAGTAAAAAGTTACTTTAATTGGTAGTTTATTCAAATTATAAGTGAAACTAAAGTGAAATTTTAAGTAAGAAAACTTTTTCAGGTGTTACCAATTGAAGTAACTTTTGTAATTGATCCAACTTTTCACTTTTTACAGCGTATACTGTAGGTATAAATATAACAAACTTATTTTGTGGAAAAGTGTGTTGTATATGTTTCGGTTTTGTTTTGTGTCTTTGTTTAGTAGCTTTTCACAAATGAATTAAGCTCGAACGAGGAATTCCTCTGAAGTCTGATTGATAGGCTGGTTAATAATGGAGACATATTTCCTCATGAAAATCAAAGAGTTTGTAAAGTCTCATCTTGACCCTTTCCTTGCCCGTACACACACATACACACAGAAGTGCACACTGTGCTGCTGGTTAACACTGATTATCGCAATAGTTAATCATTTTTATGAGCATTTGTGTAAAGACAGGAGGAATAGTGAACATCCTGTAAAACCCAAGTAAAGCGACGTGTGTGAGAGAGAGAAGGTGGGATGCATGTGGAGGGCACAGACAGACAAATGACGGAGAGAGAGAGAGAGAGAGAAAAGTGAGAGTGATATATTGTGTTTTAACTGCCCCATTGTTCTCGCGAACACAGATATGATGACCTGTGACCTCTGACCTGAATTTGGCTTCGGCGAAAAAATGTCAGAGTCGAATATTTCGGGTCTCCGGGCGCGCACGCTCAGACACACAAATATTAAAGAGTAAATATTGATTTGGATTTTATTGAGTGAACTGCTTTGATTCACAGATAAACGTGTTTGAATAAGAGTTAATCATCATCTGTTTGTGTGCATGAGTTCATCTCTGTGTGTATCGATCGCTCACACATCTGTGTGTGTCATATATGACATATGACACGTCAGGGTGCTAACAAATGAAAGAGTGACATTACACACACATACGCACAATCACGACAATCAATATTAGAGATATATTCTTGGTTAAATCCAAGTTTATCTCTGTTTGTGGCATGCTGCTGTCGATAACCATAAGCGCTTGCGACATTGATCTGAATTATAAGTTTTGTTTTGTTTTGTTTCGACAACATGCCACATATATTGTTGTGAAACTTTAAGTTAACATGAAGCATCTACATCTGTAATATTTTTGTGTGAAATCTGATGGCTATTCAGAAAAAGACCTGATAGTATTTTATTAACCACAAGTTGATTGAATCGTGCAATGTATAATATAACAGCGTGAAAAGTCAGAAGTTTGTATGTTTGAGGAAGATTACAAATGCTTGCAAATGTTAAACTTATGTTAAAAACAACATAATTTTTACTTTATGTGGAATGTTTATGCTGCATCTTCTTCCCGGAGTGCCGTTAAGAATTTGTCCTCCATCAGTGCGTGTGCGTGTGTTTAAGTGCACTCAAAAGTGCATACACGGAGAGACGCGTTTCAAAAAAGCAAGCGAACAATCTTTCTGTCCGTATATCCGAGTAAAGCGGCTTCTAAAATGACACATTTTTTATTTATTTTGTCCATCGAAAACTGATTGGATTGTTGGAAGTTGGGCCGTGTTGCTAATTGCTGCCCTTAAAAATAATGAATTGCACAAATAAATCATTCATTATAAACACTATATTACATATAAAAATAAAAATTGTATTCCATAGTGACTTTAATATGACATTTCCAGACTGATCTCACAGGAATTCGTACATATTTTACAAGTTGGCTTGTAAAATTCCTATAAAATGGTACTACGTGAATTGTACAAAAATTTATGAAAAATTAATAATGAAACAACACCCCTAAACCCAATGTCACGGGGGTGAATACAAAACGTACAAGGGTGGGCGAATGAAGTAATACGAGAAATATTGCGTTGGAAATTTAACACCTACTGTATTTCTAACTGTATTTCTCACTGTCACACATTTCTCCCATAATGCACCTCACTGTACAGATTTAGTTGTTTTTTAGAGGAAATACTGACGTGTTCTGTACGTGTGACACGTGTTCTTGTATCTGATTAGATGATTTCACTAAAGCTTGTGGCTTCAGGTTTATTACTCCATATGTGACATCATAATGATGATCATGTGAATATATTTTTGTATTATAATTTTATTCATTCATTATAACAAAGTGATAATCTAAGTTTTCAAATAGTGCTGTACTACAAAACACACACACGCACGCGCACGCACACACACACACACACACACACACACACACACACACACACACACACACACACACACACACACACACACACACACACACACACACACACACACGCACGCACACACACACACACACAGATAATGAGAAGTGCTTTCACACTTTAGTCCTTGTCCTAACTTCCCATGACAGGGTCAGCTGAGCAACTTCCCCTTCTGATCCCTGCAGTGATAAACTACCTGTCACTCAAACAGACACACAAACCCAAGCCGTTGGGGTAAATTAACCCAAAAAATGTTTCTTTTTGACCCAATAATCGATTAAAACAACCCAGCTAAGGTTAAATTACAGTCGAACTGGTTGGGTTTGTCCATTTTTGACCTAAAACTGGGTTAAAAAATAATCCAGCATTTATTATGTATACTGCATGTCCATTCTTAAAATGGCTGGGTTATTTTTGACCCATATTGGGTAAATATTGGAAAATATATGCTGGTTTAAAAATGACCCAATGTTGGGTTGTTGGGTTAAGTACCCAGCAGCTGGGTTAAAACAGGTCAATTTTAAACCAGCAGTGTGTTTTGTCCAATATTTACCCAACATGGGTCAAAAATAACCCAGCTATTTTTGTATGTGCGTATGTGTATCTGTACTGTATGTGCGTGTAGTTTGTGTTTGTATACTGGAAAAATGAAGCGAATGCTCCAAAATTGTCTTTAAGCAGCATTTCTACACATATAGCCGCCGTTTCATTCCGGTGTCTGCTGACTTTCATCAAAATCAAACCTTAGGAGTGACATAAAACCAACCGACCGCAATGTGAAAGACTGAGAGCACGCCAAGATGCATAAAATCTGGTTTAAATATCAGAGGAATTCCATCAAATATGAATCGAAAACATTATAGTATTGTGCTGTTCAAAAACAAAAAAAATTTTATTCTGAATTTGGGAGGAACAGCATGCTCCCCTTCAGACCCCCCCAATCTATAACACTCTATAAAAATGGCTGGATTGTTTTTGACCCATAATGGGTAAATATTAGACAGAACCACACGAAACGAAAACCAGAAACTTTTAATGGTTTGCAACGAACTGAAACGAAACCTGAAACTTCCGGAACAGAATCGTTTATTTAAAATAATAGTAACAGGTTAATACTGTTATTTTATTTGTTCTTTGACAAAATTTCTGTGCAATATGACTCTGTGAAGTTCACTTCCGGTCGCCGTTGACTCATCAGAGAAATGAGAAGCTTGCCACCAGCAAGTAGACTACTCAAGCCCAAGTCTCTAATGCTCAATCATAAGAGGGAAATATCTACCAAGTATCTCAAGATGTTTGTTTTTTAAATACTAATTAGTGGTGTAACGGACGGATCGCAGTTCATCCGTGATCTGTACAGATTACGACCCGAGGTTTGGCTCGCATGCGATTCGCGGATTAATACACAAATTTAAATAGGGTGAAAGTTGATAATTTGCACGTGTTTCAAAATGTTAAAAACAATGTAATTTTTACTTTATGTGGAGCGACTGTTTATGCTCCATATTCTTCCCGAAGCGCTGTTTGGAATTCGTCCTTCGTCTGTGTGTGTGCGCGTGTTTAAGTGCACTCAAAAGTGCATACACGAAGAAACACGTTTCAAAAAGCAAGCGAACAATCTTTCTGTTCTTGACCGGACACATTCAAACTAAATGATCTCGAAATACCACAGTATTCTTTTTCTAATAAAAATATTTCTTTATGTCTTAAATGTATAGATTAGTGGCAGAAAGCAGGTTCGTGCTTATCTAAAAGAGACAGTCACCTCAATTAACATACAGTATGTAGACTAATAATTTAAGGTTAATGGCCTAATGATCAGCGAACTTATTTGTATCCACAACTAACATGGAACGTTATTAACCGGTTTGGGAACTTTATTTTTTGTTCTAACCGGTTCAGGAACGTCAAGTTTAGGGTTGAACTGAAAACCGGAAACGTTAAATTAATGTTTCTGTTTGGAATGAACCAACTGGGGAAAAAATCAGGTTCAAAGCCCTGGACAGAACACACCACTGGCTTAAAATTGACCCAATGCTGGGTTGTTTTAACCCAACTGTTGGGTTATTATACCCCATAGTTACATAACAACAACCCAACATTGGGTCATTTTTAACCAAGCATGTGTTCTGTCCAATATTTACCCATTATGTGTGCTGTTGGTTAGGAGCCTTATTTTTCTGAGGTTTAACTGCACAGAATTTATGATAAATTAATGTATTTTATCAGATGTCATAAAACTGGAGTCCCATCCCCAGTTTGAGATTTACTGTATGTTTGTGTACTGAATTTTTGTCTGTGTATGTGTACTAAATGTTCATTGTTACATGAAATGTGTATAAATAGCCCGCAGTTGAAAAGTTGTGCAATACATACACAAAATTCCAATTTTGAGTGATACGCCAGTCCTTCCCGTTCACTTATACGGTGCATCTTTTTGTGTCGTTTTATTTCTTGATTTCTCTTTTTTTCTGTTTTTTTACCATTGTTGCTTGGATTTGGAGCAAGTTTTTGTTACATAAAATGACATCCAAACCCCAATTCTAACCCCAACTCTAAGCGACCATGGTTTAAAAATAGACAAAAATTAAGACACCCATATATTAAATGACATCCTAAAGCAAATCCCAAATCTAACCCAAAACCCAAGTGACAACGGTTTGAAAAACAGAAAATAAATGAGAAACCAATACATAAAATGACACGAAAAGATGACAACTGCACAACTGGAAATCCTAATTTTCAACTATAAAAGACAGAAAATGTGATATTGTTATGAGTACTAAATTAATAAAATATAACCATTTGAAAAAAAGAATTACTTTGGACAGCAAGTATACCTGTAATAATGTACCCACCCATATATGTGTATGTGTACAGTATGCTCATTGCATTGGTTGTACGTATGAGCCGGTCCTGGCGTCTGTACTCAGTGGGATTCAAAGGTTCTGGCTCAGCACCATCTTAAATAGACCTTATCCCCATTGCAGGCTTTTATCAGATGGCCTTGTGGCCTTACAATAACACAGGCGCTATCAGGCGAGCACAGGCGTTATCTGGCATCCCTGCGCTATAACAACAATAAATACACAGCGTCCAACCTCAGACTTCTCCAGACGTTCCCTGCAGGCAAGCCCACACGCAACAGTTGTGCTGGAGAGGATATAATCTGTCAGCTGATAGAGATTTTATATACAGGACACAGGTGAGAGAGTGATGTAGAAACAACGAGGAATGTGAAAATATAAATCGGCAGCAGCTTTATATAGAAAATAAAGAGTTTGGGAGTGACAATGTGTTGCTTGGGAAAAAATCTATCTGGTCCTCTTTTTGATTGACAGGTGCTTATATGTGCGCGTCTGTAAAAAGTGCTTGTGCCTTGCACGTCATGCATTATAAAAAATAGACCACAATGATCTCCATTCATGTAAACACACTGTGTGTATAAATATTGGGTCTATTCAGACCTGCTGCTGTCTATAATGTTGTTGATATGAATCAATCAACTACAGGAAGAGATAAACTACACACAGCTCTTAAATGAATAACTATTCTATCTTTAACAAATGCATATTTAATTCAGACTGCAAAAAAATTTTTTAATACTGAATACTGCTCTAATTGTTATGTTGTTTCTTCTGCTTTATTATTTGATAAACATATTATCTATAATAAAAAAGTATTTTTTATTAGTTTTTGTTTGTGAAATGTCACCTGTATTCATCTGCTTTATTATCGGATAAACATATTATTTATGGGTTTAGTATTTTTTTTATTAGTTTTTGTTTGTGAAATGTCACCTGTATGAAGCGATGGAGATGCTGTGCTCTGGAGTTAAAGGGAAGCTGTGGTTGAGAGGAAGTGGTCAGGGGCCGTATGATATAACATCCTCTTCTAACACATGGATGGATGCTCACAGACATTATTTATTTACTAAATGGATTTCTACATTTTGAGGTTTTAATCTGGGCCTGTGTTAATCTCTTAAACAACGCCATGCCACATTTTTCTATCAATCGCAGGTGAATAAAGCTTAGATTGCACAGATTAATCTGTCATGGGTTTATGTGCTTGGTTTATCACAGTCATATAGGTCAAATAACTGTGATAAAACAATTAAATATAAAGAAAATGGTCAATAAATTGTGTTTTTTAAGGGTCCAGATTTTTTTGACCAGTGTAATTTTGTCTAAAAGCTTTTTTTTATCAATGCACACTGCAACCTATAGATTTAACTGAGCTGAATGTTTTTGACCTTAGGCATTTCTCTCTGATATTCTGTATTAGGGATGCACCCATTACTGATGTAGTACTCGATAGTGTTTTAGTCGAGACCACCTAATCCGAGACCAAGTCATGACCAAGACCAAGGCAGGCTGAGACCGAGACAAGACCAAGACTTTAAAGAGTCGAGACCAAGTCAACACCAAGACAGGCCGAGACCAAGTCAAGACCAAGACCAGTGCAAGTCACTGCATTAAAAGGCACTTCTTATTTGTGTGTGCGTGCTTGTGTGTGTGTGTGTGCGTGCGCGTGCGTGCGTGTATGTGCCATCAGAGAAGTTGATAAAATAATCAAAGGCATTGCATATGTGGTAATTTATCTTTGTCTATAAGCAAAAAAAAGTGAACAAACACTAAAGAGCTGAAATCAACTTACCATTTATTCTGAACTTTCTTTCCATGGCTTGCAATCAACTTAACACAATTTGGTTGTTTTTAGAAAAAAAATTAGAAAAATTGTCATTGGGAGAAACTTAAACAATGCTTAAATGATGCCAACATCACATGCCAAACCTGAATAAACTGCATAAAATTAATTATAAAAAATAAATTCGTGATGTGCCATCAGTTGTGGTCTTGACCGGTCTTGAAATAAAATTCCGAGTCCTCTTTGTCTGAGACCGAGACGAGACATAGTAAAAATGTGGTCGATTTCAAGACGAGACCAAGACCTTTAAAAAGACCGGCCTCGAAAACTACAACACTAGTACTCGAGTCCGGTCTCGGGCTTGAGACCAATCTCGAGACCGATTTTTGCTTTCTCGACTCGGACTCGTTCCTTCAAAGACTCGGTCTTGACTCGGACTCGGCATAGGCAGTCTTGTCCCAATCACTAGCACCCATATATCGGCATATAATCGGTATCGACAAAAGCATTTTTACCTATTATCGGACATTGTCCGGTTGTTAAAAAACAGCCAGTGATCAGGGCAGATTATATGTTGGCAATTTAAAGGGGCAGAAAAACATCAGAATTCATATTGTGTGATTATTTTGAATCAGTCGACAATGACAACAGAATGGCAATTTGTTCTAGGATTGCACAACATCATAATTTGAAACAAGGAGTAAAAAGCAATCCTATTGGTATCAGCAGATGTCACACACATTGGCACGAAATTTTGTATCTGTGCATCTCTAGTATTATATTAAATACATATTGCTATACTTAGCCTATAGGGTCGGTTTCCCGGACAGGGTTTAGATCAATCCAGGACTAGGCATTAGTTATATTAAGACATTTAAGCGGTTTTTACAAACAAACCTTAAAAAAAAAATACTGGTGTGCATCTTGAGAAAAAACAATGGCACTGATATATGCTATGATGCCAAGGTGTTTTTAAATTAAGGTCAAACATGCATTTTAGTCTGGAGCTAAGATCTCGTCGTCAGTGAATATCCTGTAGCTTGATGTCTAAGGTGATTTTAAATGCTAACTTTAAAGAATTTTATCCATGAATTCTTTTTGCAATAGTAATACTTCTTGGGGTCGTCTCCAAGTAGGACATCCTTAAATGTTCCCAAAAGATTTGACAAATTTTTAGTGAGTCAACTACACACACTTGCGCGCTCACACAAACACTTAAAGGTGGGGTGGAGTAAAGACTTTTATTTCCAGGATGGCAGTTCACCACAAAGCCATTTACATTGTATGTAAATCTCACACACACACACACAGACACACAGACATCCACTTGCCCTCTCATTAAGTCTCAGGTCATTTAGAGTATAAAAATACCAGAGATCAAAGAAACACACACACACAGACACAAACACTGCATTGAGGAAGGTGTTGGATGACAGACTGTATAAAAGTTCACCGATCACATTATAAAGCATCTGCAGGCCTATAGGCGGTCATTTATTGGCATAATTTAATCGCAAGGATGGAGTTTGCTCACAAAATGATCATTTTTTTTTGTATTGTTAATCATATATGGTTAACCAGGTGGTAACTTGCCAAAAATAAAATGTGTTATGAATGTGTTTATGTTCTGAATTACTCTCATATTCCCCCTTTCTTTCCTTTCATACCGCTGTCTATTCTTCATCTCTTCCTCTGGGTCTCTATTTGATGACCTGCCAGTGTGAATCCAGATTGTGACTCCGCTCGCGACTTCCTGTCTCAGTTCCTTTTTCCAACATCTGCTAAAATTCTTTGATGCGTTCTGAACGTTGCAACGACCCTCTTCAGCTTTATAACATCCATTAGAATACTTCGGAATTCTTGGAATTGTTTTCCTGCTGGACCTCATAGGATTAGGCCTATTTATTTATTTATTTGTTTATTTATTTATGTCATTCCAGCGTCTATGGCTATGTTCATGGCAAGGACATGTTATACAAGATATACAAGATGATCTACACTATCAAAAATAAAGGTACAAAGCTGACCCTAGGGCAGTACCCTTTAAAAAAGGTCCTAATATGTACCATTCAGGTACAAATATGTATCTTTGAACTGGCAATATGTACCTAATATGCACTCAGGTGTACCTTTTTGAAAGGGTACAGTACCAGTTGTTCCTTTATTTCTGAGAGGGTATACCAGGGGTCTCCAAAGAAGCTACCACAATGGATAAAACAATCTGGAGGGGTACTTTTTTATACTCTACTCAAAACTTTGTTTGCTAATATACATAAAAGAAGCCAAGCTAATATAAAAAATATTTAATGAATAAATATTAAAATTGAGGCTATTAATGGAATGTGCTTTGGCGGGCAACTCATTGACTCCATGCGGGTAACCTGGTCACCGCGGGCACCATGTTGGAGACCACTAATGTATACACAGATTGGAGGAAGAATAATTTACCTAACCTGTATGTATTTGGACTGGGAGAATTTATTTCTTTTGATAGTTTGAGTTGTGGTGAATAGTGTGTTGTGTAATTTTAAATATTAAAATATCTAAGGAATGTGAGATGCAGGCAGATTTTTCCAAATGTTTGCGTTATTATTTAAAATCAATATTACACTGCAAAAAATGGATTTTCAAGAGAAAAAAAAATCTTAGTATTTTTGTCTTGTTTTTAGTAAAAATATCTAAAAATTCTTAAATTAAGATGCTTTTCTTGATGAGCAAAACAACCCAAGAAAGTAAGTCTAGTTTTTAGACCAAAAATATCAAATTTAAGTGATTTTGTGCATAAAACAAGCAAAAAAATCTGCCAGTGGGGTAAAGCAAATTTTTCTTGAATTTTTCTTGAATTTATTGTTTAAGAAAGATCTTTTTGCTTATCCCATTGGCAGATTTGCTGATTTTTTTGCTTGTTCTATGCACAAAATCACTTAAATTTGATATTTTTGGTCTAAAAACTAGACTTACTTTCTTGGGTTGTTTTGCTCATCAAGAAAAAGCATTTTAATTGAAGACTTTTTTGAAATTTTTACTGAAAACAAAACATTTTTTCTTAAAAATCATGTTTTGCAGTGCACACTCCTTAGTTAATTCAGAATAAACATTCACTCTATAAAAGTTGTTTGCTTGGGTCAAATGTAAACATTTTGTAAGTTAACTTAACCTAGAAATGGTTAGCCATCCATGAGTTTAACTTCCTAAGACCTGAGCTTTGGTTTGGCTTGCCTTTTAGATTTCTTCCAGCTATTTTGGGGTTAGGAAGAAGCAATAAATATAATAACTAAGTATTTTTCTTTGAACATGAAGCATTGTAATTGTCCATGTTTGTGTACAACAGGTTCCAGTTACACACAATTAAGTATTATGGTGCAAACAACAAAAAATGTGATGTCCATGTATGTGAACATCCAGGTCTTAGGAGTTTAAACAACTCAGCATTTAAAGAGTGTATTTTTATAAGATATATATTTTTTATGAATATTTTTATGACATAACATCTCCTTTAACCCTTAAGCTTATTTATTGGTTCTTTTTCCAATCAGTAGCTATAGAAAATGTTTGGGTTTTTTATTCAGAAGGCAAGTGTTTTGAAACTCAAGGAATATTCATTTGTTGGTATATTCACGTTTTATAAATAAAGTTTTCTAAAAACCAAACAAAATAATTAAGACTGTTTATGTGCTGGAGACATACTGACCTACAGTGACTTTGCAGCTAGCCATTTGGAGCTTTAAGCGGGTGGGTTTGTTGGTTAAAAGATTTGCTCCACCTTACAAAACTAACAGATTATGGTTTGTCCGTTAAATTACTTCACATTAGTTAGTTACATTGTACGTTATGGTGTTTGGTTGCTTTGTATTTGTGTTTTTCTCAGTTTTAAACTAATAATAAAAATTTGGAAATGTAGAAGGTAAAAAAAGTTTGTCTGCATGTCATCTTTGAACATATAGCATTATTGTTATGTGATAGATTTCTCAACATTAAACAGAAGCAAAACATCTAAATTCAAATTATTTACAAATATTTTATTTATAAAAACATAAAAGGCAGCTTTATCACAAGTAAAAAACTTTAAATATACACATTAAATGAAACAATGTCTGTTTTGTATGTATATCAGCAACGCTTACATCACATATAATAAATACATTTAATACATTCAATATGCACTGTCGTACAGTAAGAAATTATTTCATTAGCAGCAGCAGTCTGTGGTTTGACCATTGTAGTCTTACTCATTTACTCATTGTTAGAATCACTTCTGGTCCTCAGGCTGTGTTGGATTGAGATACTGATCAAATTCACTGCGATCGAGCTGGTCCAACATGTCCGTTCTCACCTGTTCCAGATAAAACTCCAGAGAAGGTCCACCCATACAAAGTACACACGTGCACGTCTCCACTCCACGCCATTCATAAAGGTCCATTCCTCTTTGCTGAATGGAATGCTGGGAATACCGCAGTGACTCCGAGTATCCATATGAAGGAAGATGTGCAGAGGATGAACTCAATAAAGCTGGACTACCATGAAACATCTCGTCCCTGTTTAAAGACATCGCCCCATGCTGGAATGCTGAAGGGTGGTTTGTGAAGCCAAATCCTCCGTGTGGGAGATTATAAGAGTTGAATTGGTTATATGGGTGCTGATAACCAGACGCTTGCTGTTGGGCTTGACCTTGGAACATATAGCTGAGGTGAAATGAGTCATTTGGAGAGGTGCTGGTCTCACTCGGAGGCGTCTTGTTGCCACGTTTGTTGCACTTTCGTCTGCGGGGCCTGTATTTGTAGTTTGGGTAGTCGATGGTGTGCTGGATTCGCAGCCTTTCTGCTTCTTGCATGTAGGGCCGCTTCTCTGCAAGGGACATGGCCTTCCATGTTTTACCTGTAAGATGACCAATAAAGCTTTAGTTTATAGAAAAGGGCAGTATTCAAATGATATACAAATTTTATACACATTAAATAAAAGCCCAACTGACATTCTTTAACTTGCATACAGGAAAATTAGAGACTATTGGTGTTTTGCACTTACCAAGTATTTTACTGAGGTCTGTGTTTTCCAGGTCAGGGTTCAGCTGCGCAAGGCGTCTGCGTTCCTCTTTGGTCCATATGATGAACGCGTTGAGCGGGCGTCTCACCCGTGTTTCCACGGCCGCTTTTGCTTCTGGACTCGAGCAGCTGGATTCGGAACCTACCGACACCGGGCTCGATGGACCCGACGCGGGGCAATGAACCGTCTGCTCAGGTGCCGCGTAACGACACGGCTGACGCTCGAACATCATGGTTGTTGTGGGGCCCATTTCTGGTTCGTGGAGCATCCGGTCGAGATACATGATGAATGTTACGTCTGCGAGTTCTGTGAGGTATTCGTCCTGGTCCACCCAAGAGATCAAGAGGGGCTTTAAAAGGGTCGCGGACCAATGGGGGCGCGGAGGAGTGGATTAAAGGTGTGAAGCGCAAGAAGTTTCACCTCAGCGATAACGCGCCGTAGCCAGCGAAATGTATATTTCAAGACATATTTAATAACGTTATTAGATTAATGAAAAGAGATGTTGAATGAAGCAGTCAGTGTGGTATTGAAATAGGCGTACAAAGGACTGTGCGTAAAGAATGCTTAAAGAACCATAATTTTTAATGGGGAAACATATATTCTGAAAGGCTACTGTAAAAAAGAAGATATTTGGAAAATATTCCACAATAAGGTCAAATTTATTAACATTAATTAGCACGAGTTAATTCTTCTACAGCATTTGCTAATCCATATTCATTTAATAATACAAATTTAAAAATTGAAAAGTGGTTACTGTTAACATGAGTTAATGCACAATAAACTAATAGGACCCAACATAGTAGACTCAAACACAATCCAAGATCAAACCAAAATCAGTGTATTGTAGTCTGGACTCAAATCTGTCAGTGACCCTTTGACTTTACAGGTCAGGTTCAGCAGAGATCACAATCATGCAAACCATATAACTTACCTGTAGGCAAAAATGTGCATACGATTCATTTATTTATTCATTCATGAATTTGGCAGACACTTTAATTCAAAGCATCTTACACTTCATCCAAGTACACATTTTATGTGCGCTCCCTGAAAACTGAACCCATTGACACATTTCTGTAAATTTTTTGGAGAAAAAGTTCCTACAGACTATAGGTAGTTAATAAAAAAATGTTTTTCAGAACATTTGACTAAAAAAATTATGTGGGGAACCGTTTTGTGGCATTGCTGCGTTCTAGCGCATTTATCTTTTAAAAATAGGTTTCCCTTAAAATACATGTGTATGTTTTTTATTGTGCCTTATGTTGAAATGAATCAGATATCTCCATCAAGAAAGAACTGTCGTTCTGTTTTTAGCCACATAACAAAAATCAAACGACAGATGCCGGAGATTTTGCCAGGCGCGAGTCTGATGCACCTGTTCCTTATGTTTGGTGAGAGACTCTTGCGCCCTCGGGCATTCACTCAGCTATGGCAGCCATAATAGAATGATGAAAAGCTTTAACACCTTGATCAAACACAGACTCGTCTGATCAGAAATCAGACGCTTAATTCAATGACCGCAGTGATCAAGGTTGAGATTTTTATCTTATGGTCTGGCTCACGTCTACAGCAGCGAAACCTGCGGCCTGTCATTAGACAAAGGTAAGAGGAGTGTTTCGTTAATCGATACGATCTAGTCATGATGCATGTTAGACAGTCTAATGATACTGACGATAATCGAATTGATGTGGAGCGTCTTGTTTTTTATCATTTGCCTCACGAGACCCACATGATTGAGTATTTGTTAATTGGAGACTAATTCGATCTGCGTCAGGCACGAGATGATTATGATGAAATGCTATTGAACTTTAACAATCATGAAAGTAGATAAACATCAGATCGGATAAAAGCTTGCCATAATAACTATACGTTAAATTAAAATTTGTAATAAGAAGAGGAATAGAAACACTCTGACTTATCAAGAATGCCAAGACATCAATATTTAAATGTATATATTTATATTCAATGCAAATGCGTAACGCAGATACAAACACACACACATATTTTTATCTTTGTTTACTCAGCCTCACCTGTAATCGCATCAACCATCTAATAAATTGCAGTGCAAATGTAGCCTATTTATCAAAACTTTAAAATTACCCCAGTTTCGGTTTTATAAAAAATACATAAAAATATGTATGCGTAAACGGTGTTTAAAAAAAGATAAAATTGTAAACAAAACAAACTGAATTTATCCCAAAACGAATACACTTCACAGGAGCAGCATTTACATATGAATGCTCTGAAATGACACTCGAGCAATAAACATGTGTCTTTGTGCAGTAATGCATGTTTACACTAATAAATGATTCGCTTTTCTTCTTGTTCACACTCTGTTAGATTTAAAGGATTGAATCCACATCGACGCGTGAGAGCTGCGCGCGCTCCTGTTAACTGTGTTAATGGGTTTAGTTAATTATAGCTGGAGAGACTCAGCGTGAATACAATAATGTTAGTTTCGGTGCTTGTTCTCCTTAATCTTACGAGTTAGGAAAATATAGACTTCCTAACTAAAGTCCTTTACTAACCTACAGCTGCTAATAACATTTAATCATCACTGACCATCTGCATTCATAACATTTGTAAAGTATACCTGATTATAATACACATATTCTTTAAATGCATGTAGTATTTACTGTGGTAAACTGTTGTAAAATACCTAGATAATGTTTTTGTAATTACTATAGGCTACTAAAGGTGTTTAAACTATCAATTTTCTAATTAATAATATAGCATATGATAATATTATTTATAATATTGTATAGCTCAGCTGTTGCATTAGCTTTGCAAAAGATCATGGGTTTGATTCCCAGGAAACACACATACTGGAAAAAGTGTGTATCTTGTAATGCACTGTAAGTCATTTGGATAAAAGCGTCTGCTTAATGCATAAATGTAATGTAAAATGTACTGTACTATTTAGTTTACTATAGTAAATACTAAAATATTTTATTATGTGGGATGATTGAGTAAAATATAAAACTCAACCAATGGGTTTAAGTTTTTTAATTGTTAACCGTTGGGTTTAAATTCTTAAAATTGCCATAAAATAACAATTATTGGTTCCCCAAAGAGCCATTCAGTCAAAGATTTGTAAAATAAAAACTTTTCTTCCAAGGAGTGCGAATTCAAAATGTGTTCAGAGTGTCATGTGTATTGCTCATCATGTCAAAATATGTATTTGTTGCGTCATGTAAATCATGCATCTTGACATTCACATTCACAAAATACTCGCAGGACACTAACTTAACACTAAACTCTGACTACACATGAGATTAAGCGAGTATCTAGCAAACGTGAGCAGCAAGCTTGTATTTTGACATGACACGTGATGCACATAAGTTCACATAATGCGCTGAACAAATATTTTGAAATGACGAGCCACACACACACGACGGGTTACATACATGTTGGACGAGCTTTGCATCGTGTTCCTCGAAAAATAAGTCACCGGCCTCATTATATAATCTAAAGAACTTTCTTTCATTACAAATAACGATGGTCCGCGTTTTGTGAAATAGAAAGGTTTTTCTGATGTTAAAGGTTTTTATGGCAGTATATAGCAAAAATAAAAAACATTTTTCCTCTATCGTAAAGCACCTTTATTTTTAAGATTGCATTATTTTTTGGTTGGGTTTACCCATTCATGGGTTTAAACAACATATTTTTCACAGAAAAAGTTTTTGTTTATTACTGTTATTTTTTATATATACATGCAAGTGATTGTATCATATTGAAATACGTACATCTCAAATGATGCACTTCACTGAGCTTTTGGGTGTGTGTGTGTGCATAGTGATAATCTTGACTGTACGTAATTCAATTGTCTTTGTACTGTGTGAATGGGGATTGTCCTAAACACAATGTACCATTGTATCGGTCAGCAGCCATATATGAGCCGAACGCTGCGGTGTCAGTATGAGCGAGAAAGCCAGCGAGGTGAACGTTACTCACGACCACAGTGTCTGGAATTACACAAACCTGTCAGGATCTATCAGCTGGATATTCTGGATCAAACCATTTCTCTGCAAGCAGAAGACTTTGGGAATTAATCTATGTTAAGACTTAATGCCTATTCGGAACCAGATACAAATTGGGATGAGTGGGAAGCAATGGCACATGCAGGGAATGAGTGACGGTTCACGGGGTTTATACCACATGCAGAAGGTGTTTGAATGCAAAGAGATTGTGAGTAGAACATCAATGCTGACTTTAAAGTCCCCTAAAAAAATTCATTTGTGATTACAGCCACATCCATACAGTGCTGTCTGAAGGTCTGCATTAAATATCTATTGTCTTCGTGCTACTATATTGTATTGGCTCAGCAGGTATAGTGGAATCAGGCAAACACACAGTATTCAATGCGCCAGGTTTCTCTATCTCTCCTCTTCTTCATGGCTTCAGTCTGTCAAATGACAAAGTGTGTAAGGAGACACACACAGACACACAGAAGTGTAAAGGTATCACCCCACGCCCCCTCCTCAAACAGAGATCTGGTCAGCAAACACACACGCAAGGTGGATTAGAAGACCCCTGCAGGGTTCTGCGATTACAGAGGTCTCATTAGTGGAACACAATGACACTCCGCCTCTTAAAGAAGATAACACAAACAACACACAACTCAACAGGAATTCCCAGGCATTCGGAATACATGAATGTGACACACATTGGGAATGAATGGTGACTGATCTGAACACAATATTACAGACACACACTTCCAATGTCACGAGAGAGATGTTGTGCATACATGCAGTACTTTAGTTCTGTTCCCAGAGTTCATCTTTAAAGTGTATATATGGTAAGTGTGTGTGAGAGAGACAGGGATGTTATAATTCACAGGTATTGAGTGTTAATGCTCGACTGTATTCTGTGGTCAGTTTGTGATAAGCTGTTATCAGCGCTGGCCATTGTTCACCTCTCAGTTAACTACTGTATGCCTCAGCAGGCCACTGCACTGTATTCTGCTCTTATCCCAACACATTCGTCTCACATACACATTTGTTGTAGGGCTGACATGTTTTGAATACACTGAAAATCATTTAAATCTTCATTATTTTCGAATCAACAGGTTGGTGCTTTGGCCCTGTTTCACATTCAAGGTAATTGTTGCATTGCAAGTTGGTTTTCTTAGTACAGAAAGAGTTTTCTGCATCTTTCATCACTGTATAGATATACTGAAATGTATGTGTTTTAAGAAAATACAGCCTAATCTCACGAGAAATCCTATGTATTTTACGCAACTTTACGTAAGTTGGCAAGTTCATACACTGTAAAAAATTTGTGTCGTAATTACAGTATTAATGCACTGTAAAAATTACTTTGCTGCCTTAAAGTATTTTGTTGAATCAACTCAGATTTACAAGTCATTTAAACGTACTAATATTTATCATGACTAGAGATGAGTTATAACTACAGGTGGGTTGTTATAACTTATAAAATTAAGTTGACTTTTCTCAACTATATTTTATAAGTTGTGACAACTCAACAAATCTGAGTTGATTAACAAAACATTTCAAGGCAGCAAAGTATTTTTTACAGTGTGGCAGCAATTTGCCAGTAACTTACTGTAGATTAAAATAAATATTTTTTACTGGCAACAGTTTGTTTGAATATTAATAAACATTAATTAACAAGTCTTTATCTTTACAAAAAATATAAAAAGTACAGCATTATGCAAAGCGTTTGTGGGAACCAAATCAGAAAAAGGATGATGAGGATTTCTGTTTCCCAGAATGCTTTTCATGAAGCTGTTACTTTATAGTTTATAAAGACAAAGACTTGTTAATGTTTAATACTCATTTTTCTTTGAACAAACTTTTGCCAATAAATTAGATAAATATAAATCTACAGCAAGTTACTGGCAAACAGCTGCATAACGACAGCATTTTTTACACTGTATGAATTCGTATTAAGTAAATTGTACAAAAACATACCATTATCATAAAAAAACAATAATAAAAACCCAAACCCAAAATCATCATGGGGCAAAAGCATATTGTGGTCATACAAATATGAATTAGCCACCTCATAAAAAGGTACAAATTGCCATGAGATAGCGCTGGAAAATACAACCCATCAAAGAAAAAATTTGATTCTGTGTCTAAATCTGTTCTTAAAAAATAAAGCTGCATAAAAAATTCTTCACAGCGATGCTGTATGCAAAGAGGAACCTAGTTCCTGAAAGAACCATTCAGTTTAAAAAACACGTTTTTCACCACAAAGAATTTTTTTATAAAACAGAAAGGTTCTTTTTGGAACCAATGCCAGGGGTTTTATGACCCCAAAAAAAGGATTAACCTTTTGTGACCCCCTACCTAGGCTATCAATATATACTTTTATGTATAACAAATATTGCAACACCTAGAGTCATGCTACATTTTCAATTCAAATGTATTTGTACTGCAGGAACTTTGACAATACATATTTTTTTTACAAGGAATACTGGGTTATTTTAAACCAAATGCTGCGTAAATATTGGACAGAACACATGGTGGGTTAATAAATAAACCTATGCTGGGTTGTTTTAATGCAATGCTGGGTTGTTTCAACTTCTGGTTGGGTTAACAACAACCCAGATATGTTTATTTATAACCCAACATGCCCAATATTTACACAGCATTGGGTTAAAAATAACCCAGTAGAATTCAATGTGTGCCTTACAAACCCAAGTGAGTGAGATAAAGGCCACTGAAATAAGGAAAGCACGCATATACAAAGCAAATGGAATAAAACAATTTTTGAATGCATGTAGTAAGAAATGAGAGGTAGATCAAATACTTCGCACAACTAAATTTTACCTTTTTGCTAAAATTTTCTATGGAGCCCTTAGTACCTCCTGGAGGCCCCCTGGGGGTTCCCGGACCCCAGTTTGAAAACCCCTGTTGTATGGCAATGTGAAGCACCTTTGAGTGTATGTGTCCAAAATATGTCTCCTATATAGTGCACTATATTTGGCATCCACTAATGTGTAGTGGTGTCCGAAAATTTCCTGCATTCGTTCACTACTTTTTACTCACAATTCACTCTGACATAAAGGGTACATTCAATGTACTGCTCGCTCACTCACTATTTCCCATGATACAACAGGACACGAACGCGTAACTGGAATCAGCTAAAGGATACTGAAAGTAAACACGACAAATTAACGTTAATACACTTTTGTAAGTTGTTGTTGTCAGTTATTTCCTACTTTTTAAAAAGAAAAAACGAATTAAAATAAATGTGATTAAATACAATAGTAAATAAATATGACAAGCAGTTGTTTTGTTCTCTTTATTATCAACTAATACACAACAAACATTCACAGTACAATCCGTAAAGCCACACAGGTGTAAGGGTTTATGACAAATCTCTGCAACATAGTATTTATGTCAGTGTCCAAAATCGCTCACTGAATTTTGTTCACTTCTTCATCATATATGTCATTTTCTTTATAGGGAATAGTGAACTAGTGAATGAGTGAACGGTTTCGGACACCGCAGAAGTGTATGTACACTTACAAAATAATAAAGATAAAAACAATTTTATTAATTCTTTTCAAATAAAAAAAGATCTGGGTTAGATTTAGGTTCTTGAAATCAGTGAATTATCTGTACATGTGTGTTTAAGAATTTTTTTTGTGAAACTTAAAACTATTCAGGTTCTATGAAACTGTGAAACATTTTTTCTTCAAGTCTATTTATCAGGTCAAACATACACACAAGTGCGCGCGCACACACACACACACACAGTGAGTCTCATTTCAGCTCATATTGAGCGAGGCACATTTCGAGGTGCTCTCTGCTGCTTTGAAGATAAGGCCTGGTGTTCGCTCATAAACACTGATTGTGAGCTCGCTTTCCTGAAGTTTTGATTTATTTAGAAAATAAGACTGAAAGGATTCGTGGTGCTTTTCCTGTCCCGTTCTGGCCATGTAAATATCTCCTCGAAGTGAGTTTATTATTGGCGACAGGAACACGCTTCATCATAGGCCATGTAGACCCACCCGCTCACACAACCCCTCCACTGTTAACAAAGACTTGGAAAAGGTCGAAATAGGTGTGCTTCAATATTTTGTGTGAATAGTATTTCACAACGTCTTTTCACTGAAGACTAATTTCAATATCAAACCATTTCAACAGAGATACAAACTGGAAAATAAATTACTTGTCTATGTAATGTGAGCACTGTGCAAAAGTCTTAGGCCACTACTACTATTAGATTTGTTGTTTTTGCATAGTGATCATATATAATTATTTCTCAGTCTCTTTATTAAAATACAACTATAAAATACAGGAAATGCGTATGTAAGTGTCAAGTTTTTAGGGTAAACTCTCCCTCCACTTGCAGGATCTCTTAAACCTAAATGAAATTAAATCCTAATTTCTAATTTTAAAGAAATTAGTCTTTTTACTTCATTCTGCTCAAAAAAGCTCAAGATGTGTTTCGTGCCAAGAGAGGTCACACCAGACAGACATTTAGTTCTGATTTTTTTTCTGTACATATTTCCTGTATTTTCTGTTTGTATCTTAAAAACGAGTGAAACATTATTATGGATTAACCCTGCTAAAGCAACAAAGCTGGTGGTGGTGGCCCATAAGACATTTGCACGGTACTGTACATAGAAAGTAAATCTCTCCATCTGAAAGGGTATATATATGGACTGTAGGGAGGTGTTACTGGTTATAGTTAGTTGGTTGGGTTACACACAAACCATGTGCTTCCTTTGATAAAGTCAGCAGCAGCCGAGACTTTATGACAATGCAGGAGTGAGCTATATTTAGTCACCGGCTGAGTAAATAAAACGTAATGAATTAAAAGAACAAGGAACTGTATGAGATTACAGGACTGTAAAAAAAGATTACAGGACTTGTTGCACTTAAATTTTTAAGTTTAATCAACTTGAGATTACAATTGATTTGAACTTTCTTGACTAGTGAGGAGTTGATTTTGATTAAACTTAAAAATTTAAGTGCAGCAAGGATTTTCTTTTTTATTAACACATTTCTTTCTCTCAAGCAATTTCTATAAGCTTACAATATGCTTGAAATTCAATTGTGTTAAATAAATGTTACACAATGCATGTCTACACAAAATAGAAAAATATACTTTGATTTATGTGTAGTTCAAGCTGTGACTTTATCGACATTTGATCAATACTTTCAACTTTCTTTCAGACACAGGGGCCAATATAAAAAGGAAATATAGAAAAATATGATTAAAAATCATTTAATATGCACATCTGTAACTCTCATTTACTTATATTTTTATTTCTAAGTATTTGATTATCCTAAGGGTTGGGTTCATGAATAGGGATTATCTTAAGACAGGACTAGGTTTATAGTTTAATTGGGGAATATAACTTGTTTTAACAAACATGTCTTACTAAAGGCCCAGATGTATTTTAAGACATGTCAGTGCAAGTTGTTTTCAGTTTCGACAGCTCTTAAATTTATTTTAGTCTAGGACTAACATAATCCCTGCCTTGTTTATACTGTTTATGTTAAATGCAGATCTTGGTAAATACATATCTGGAAAATATTAGTCTGCACTACAGTCTAAAAGTCACCTCGGTGAAAACAATCGGTCACTGCGCGTCGCAGGTTGGATGAAGGAACGCGCGAGGCGCGCGGCCCCGGACACAGCTGTCAGTGCGTAACAGCGCGCTCACATTCTCATACACATACAAACACACTGAAACAGCAGCTGGTTCCTGTTTTTTGTGTTCTTATTTTCCCCGTTTCCCGCTCACCTGCTAGCAAAGATATTTCGCAACACTTCACTTTAACATATAAGGCTACAAAATACACTTTACAGACATTTTTTTGGAGATAAATGTCAAATTAGGGATAAAGGCAGCTGTAATACTTATCTTGTACCTTTAAAGTATGTAATAGGCTACATTTAACGCATATGACGCACTACAATCTTTGTCAGATTTAAATGCATTAAAAGTTGCATGAATAATCTGTATTAAATATGCATTATTTAAGAAAGCTTAACATTTTAAATTACTTTTTGATACACAGTATTTTCCATATACATAATCATGTTTAGAGGAACGGTTCCTGATGTTTCTTGCACCCATTATGAAATCCTTCTTGGTTTACTTATTAACACATTTTCAACAGCAAAACAGATTGGTTGTACGTTTTTGTTTGCATTTCTGATCAAAATCAATAACTTTAACAGGAATATTTATTCAAATGTTTATTAGAGACAATGAATTTGAACAATTCTTTACTATATACACAGATATATCATGAGCACATACTGTTTTTATTATGAGCTATAATATTGCAAGACTTTTTCATCAGTGGGTTTGAGGATCTTCTTCATTCCCATATTAACCACCCATCCGGCCGATAACCCAAAGAAGATCTGACGAGGATCTTTTCTTTGTGCCAGCATTTCAAAGAGTTTATCTGTCGTGATGTCGGGTAAGCTGTAGCCGTACTTTTTAGCCAGAGCCAGCCGTGCAGCTTGGATTTGATCCCGGTCTGCGAGGTAGCCACGGTTATTGGCATCTGTGTAGTATGGAAGAAGCTCTTCACCGGGAAGCAGACGCTTGGGTATGGGTTGGCCAGACATAAAAAAGGGCACCGGTTTGATAAGGATCTCTAAAACGACACACACATTTTTCAGCGTAAGTATGTATTACTGAGATTTACAGACAGGTCATAACACTGATGTGAAATAAATGTTATGACAGTATAGATCTGTATAGCTGATGGATTACATTATAATACATCTGTAGAGTTTGTGCAAGTATACTCACGTAGACTACGCGGATCATAGTAGCTTGTTGTGATAACGCCACCATTACGTTCAACTGCCGCGATAGCTTCCTCTGAAGCAACCTGAACCTCCAAATTAACTTTTGCACAGAATATATCAGCACCCTGTAACAAACAGACACACAAGCATCAGCTTTAATGAAAATAACATCACCCATTAAATTGTGTTTGGTGCTGCCCCCATCTGGACAGTCAACAGTTCTTGCAAGAGCACACATATTCCAATTAAATCATCAAAGGTGATACGATTTTATAATATTGCAAAAAAAGAGCCCCTTCAGTAAACCAATATCTGGGATTTTTTTATTTAATGAAAATTAAGTGGAAAAAGGGTGAATTCACTTTATTGGGTAAACTAAATGTTTGTAAGTTTGCAATTATGCATGTTTTCCATATGGCAACCAGTGACTTCTTTTTCGAGGGTGCACGATGCAAAGCTCGTCAAAACTTGTATTTAGTCCGTAATGTCAAAATATGTGTTCGGCGCGTCATGTAAACTTATGTGAATCATGCATCAAGTCCAAAATACGTGCATGCTGCAGACGCTTCGAGGGAGTTTATGATAAGAGACGCTTACGTTTGCCAGATACTCGCTTAATCTCATGTGTAATCAAAGTTTAGTGTTATGTTAATGTCTTGTGGGTATTTTGTGAATGTGAGGGTCTCCATTATAATGAACCCTTGTGACGCACGTGCAGCAGGCATGTATTTTGACATGACAAGCCAAACACGACACTCCGAACATATATTTTAAATTCTTATGGCAACACATTTATATAAAATAACTTGCAGTGACTTGCAGGTAGGACAGGTTATAACACAAACTTAACAAATCCACACCTCATCGACGAGCTGGACACCATAGTCTCGTTTCTGAGGCTGAATCGTAACCGCTCTGCTGTTGACCAGTTGGGTCAGATCGATGGGCTGTGTGGGGTCAACACGACCCAAATCTATAAGATACTGCAGTCTGCGCAGGGAGAGGGGAGGATACTGCGGTCGACGACTGGAGAAATAAAGCACAATTTAAAGTTACACAACAATATAATAATAAAAAAGCATATTAAAGGCAGAATGTAAAAAACCTAATTGCTTAAATATTTAACACATGATCAATAATATTACCTGTGATTAGCATTGTAGCCATATTTTGGGATGATCAGGTAGAATGGGGTCTGTCCGCCCTCAAAGCCCAATCGGGGTCTGTTGCCACGCTGCCTTTCACCTTTATGACCTCGGCCACTTCTGTTGCCTCCGTGCATACCACGACCTCTGCGTTTCTCCTGTGATAAAATAAATGATTGTATTGATCAGGACATAAACAAGAAACAAAGCAGATCTGATTTTGATGCTTTATTATTTCAGATAATTCTGTATAAATACGTACACAGATAAATTCAGAAACTATTCAGAACCTCAATAACTTTAACCCCTTAATTTCTGACGTGTGAAGTCTGCAGTGTCACCTCTTAATGTCCAAATATTAATGAATTTAGACAAAAATCTTTAACTCTTTAGCCCCAAATTCAGATCTGTTTAGATGCAGCATATGAGCTCAAGATACTCAGTATAAAATTAACACAGTTAAAGAAAGCAATTAGGTCTTAGTAAAACAAAATCCCTGTTTGAAATCATAGAAATACTCATGATGCTAGCAGGCTAAACTGCTAACCAGCTGCATGATAACATAAAAGACTCACATCTTTCTTTGATCCCGGGTTTGGCCGAAGGTTGGCGAGTGTTATACGAGGTAGATTCTTTACTATATCGATAGTTTTCCCTCCTGTTGTCTTGGCCGCAGACATTGTAGAGCCATAAACATGCTACTCAAGGACAGACGACACGGGGAAACCCACGTGGTACACTAAACCGGAAATACATGTGATGAAAAACATATTTTACATAAACTCTTTAATGTGTTAATGTAAATTTAGAACATTGCTATAGATATATATATATATATATATATATATATATATATATAATACAATACAATTAAATAGCTAAATAATTTTCCTTTTAAAAATTATCACAGCAGCTATGTTTACAGCTAAAATGCAACTTTGGTAACTTTAGCCTAAGAACCCCTGACAAATAAAATAATAATATTATTTTTTAATTATTATAAAAAAATACAATAAATTACAAAAACAATTTAGAATGAATTGTGTTTTGTGTCAACTATCCGTTTACGGACATTCCATAAATAACTGACAGATTAAACGGACCAATCGCATGGTGTGTCCTTTGACGGAGATGCAACATTGGGGGCGGGACTTCCTGTGTGTCATGTTGTTGAATGTCATCCATTAAACCCGTTCCAGGATCAGCTTTTCAGATTCCGTGTTAAGATGAATACATCATGAGGCAAGACAATGAACTGACCTGAAGTCCAGTACACTGTTAATGCGGGTCAAGCATCGAAACGTCAAAATTGCATGCGGTTACTGAGTTATTGACAGAAGCGTCGTGCTTTACTTCTTCTGCAGCATTTTTATCAGTCTGTTTATGATAAAGGTCATAAACATTGGGTGTCCGCTTTTGACATTGAAATTTGCGTTTGTTGACATCGTGACGGTAACAGTTCTGATTTCTCTTGTTGAATGCGAAGCTCCAGGTACTTTTATGTGCGGTAATAACATGTCAGTCCCGCTGCCAGCGATTGTGCCCGCCGCGCGTAAAGCCACGGCTGCGGTAAGTGAATCATCTCATAGGTTGGGATTTATGGGATCGGCTGCTTGTTTAACACTTAAAATTGTATAAACGTGGTCTGTTTTGATTGCTATGTGCAATCGTAGAAAGTTCCGAATGGACACTCCAATGCGTGAGCTGCATTTTGAGGGCGTGGAAATAGGCGTGTCTTTTTGAATTGAAGCGGGAAAACAGCGAATCGGATTTTCGACAGCACAAATGTCCCGCCTTTCTAACGTTTTCATTGGTCAACGGCTGCTAAGGTGGCGGTCACTTTTTTGCGTTTTAATTTTGGGTCTCGTTTTTAGAATGATTTAGAAAGCTGTATTAATAGACGTATGATATAAATGAGTGTATTTGATATGCTTTTTTATTATCAAAAAGATGAAGGACTAATATATAACACATTTTATTGGGAATTTATAACATACAGAAAAAGAAGTGGCCTTTTGCAAACCCAAATGTTTCACATTTTGTAAATGACTTAAAGGGGACATATCATGAAAATCTTTTTCAATGTGTTTAAGTGCTATAATTGGCTCCCTGGTGCTTCTATTAACCTAGAAAATGTGATAGAGATCAACCCAGTAACTTAGTTTTGGTAAACCATTCTCTGCAAGCATGTGAAAAAATAGCTCATTGAAATCCGGCTCCCCTTGTGATGTCACAAGGGGATCTTATTATAATAATACCGCCCCTTAATCTGCACAACCACCGCACTTCAGTGATCAGTCCATTTGCATTTTAAAGGACACACCCACAAAACAATTTGCGCACACCTACAAAGTGGCAATTTGAACAAAGTTATCTTTATGGTATTTTGGGGTAAAACTTCACATATGTACTCTGGGGACACCAAAGTCTTGTGAAATGTCCCTTTTAAAACAAAAAAGTACTGAAAACAGATTATGCTTTAAAATCAAAGATTTCTTTTGTAAATTTATATATTTTTTTTATTTTTAGCAATTTTAGCCTCTGCCTTTTAAGTGAACACTTTCCTCTGGTTTCACAGACAAGGCTTTAGGCTTAGGCCTAGACTAGAACACGTTTGAGCTGTCTCAACTGAAAATAACTTTGCACATACAGATCTTAAATTACGCAAGTGCCATTGGTTTGTCTCAAGGTACACACCAGTGACCTATTTATGTAAGGCTTGTTTATAAAAAATGCTTAAGGCCTAGTCCTGGCTTTAGCTAAGACTTGTCTATAAAACCGGGCCATAATTAACTAAATAGTTAATCCTCTTGAATTCAGTTTTTTTTTGTGTGTCAAGTTTAAGAACAAAAATTAAAAGTCACTATGACTCAGGTGAAATATAGTAAATAATAAAGTGAAATTGATTCACTTCAATGAGTCAATGTTTTTCTTTTTTTTTTTCAGGTGATCTTCCTTCATGGCCTGGGAGACTCAGGGTAAACTCTATCCTTACTTACTGAATTAAAGAGATAGTTCACCAAAAAAGAAAAATTCTGTCATCATTTACTCATCCTTATGTTGTTAGAAAGTTGTATAAATCTTAAAATTGAGTCTTTGATAAAGGAATATATTTTGAGCAGAGCAATGTTTAAAACCAAACCGTTAAGCACCATTGACTTACATAGTATTTTTCTTTCCTACTATGGAAGTCGATTGCTCCTCTTTGTGTTCAGCAAAACAGAACGTTTTAAAAGTTTGGAAAAACTTGAGGTTGAGTAAATAATGACAGAATTTGCATTTTTTGGTGAACTATCCAACATTTTATTTATTTGGGGCTGTAAGATTTTAATAGTTTAATTGAAATGATTGAAAATGATGCTTTCTTTTTACCAGAAAGAATGTGAAACAAGTTGATTACATAAATGTTTCTTTTTATTTTTTAAACTTAAAGCATTATCATATTGCATATAGGGTGGTAACGGTATGGTGGTGTACCACAATATTGGCATGTGCTATAATCATACCATGAACATTTGCTTATCCAAAAATTAAAGCAGAACTCACATGCGCAACTTTTTTCCATGTGACTGCTTAGTGGGAATACTTTAGGTATCTGAAAATGGCCCTGGATTTATTGCTTTCCCATTTATGCTGTTCAAGAGAAAGAACAGTTTGGTTTATTCTTGTTTAATCTAAAGAGAAATAACTTATTCCTTGTTTTGTTTAAATGGGAGATGTACAGCTTTATTTTGTCTTTATTTTTTTTTCAAATGGTAGTCTCATACTTCCAAAAAAGTTTTTTTTTCAGAAAAAAGTTTGATACAATAAACCATATGTCCAACCCAAAAACCCTACCTGTTTTCATTTATTCAAGGGTCATTATAGCTGATTATAGCATAATTTTTAAAATGATTGTTTAATACTATATATATTTTCTAATGACGATTATCAAACGGTGAAATCGGATACCTTTTTTTTCCAACTTTTTCTGCTTACATTTCTTCAGGCATGGATGGGCAGAAGCTATGGCTGGGATCAGGACCCCTCATGTCAAGTACATTTGCCCTCATGCGTATGTACTAAACACATATTTCTATATGAAGCATTTTTCGGTGTCACTTCTGCTTCTTTATTGTATCATTTTGCATGCATTTGTTTATTCTTTTAAATGTCTCACAGTCATACCATCATTATTTCATGAATTTTGCACATTTCATATAAACTCAGGCTTTTTTATTTGTATCATATTCTCTTGTGGAGACTGGCATTCATGTATTGCCATATTGTCATTAATGTGAATTATTAAAAGATTAATGCTGAAATGTATTCGTCTGAATGTTGCTGTTCATGTAAACATGATAAAATATTGTTGTTCCCTCTCTTTTCACTATGAAAGACCAGTCATGCCAGTCACCCTCAACATGAACATGGCAATGCCATCCTGGTAAGACACAGATTGATTACTATGACATAAGTCTTAAACCTCACATTTTACTTCATATTTTATGACATTTGTTTAACATTGATTCTCAGGTTTGACATCATTGGACTCGGTCCTGATGCAGAGGAAGATGAATCGGGAATTAAAAAAGCAGCTGAAAGCAGTTAAGTATAATATTAAACTGTCTGTGAGGTAAATATATCATTTTTAACCTGATATTAAATGTCTTGAATATGACCACAGTCAAAGCTCTGATCGATCAGGAGGTTAAGAATGGTATACCAGCTCATAGGATTATCCTCGGAGGATTTTCTCAGGTAAGAGAGTCTTTTGGACACCCTTGGCTTTTAGATGGTGGTGAAAATCAAGTTTGTATTATTGTTTATATGTTTTTAATAAGATTTAAGACAATATGCTTTAATATGCTTCAACACCGTTGCATTACACCTGTAATCTCACAAATAATTTGACTGGAGGTGTATCCGGTCACTAGACCACGTTTGGTCCTAAGGTTCCTGTGCTTTTAAAATCAGGATGTAACCAATGTTCATCATTTATTCATAACCGCTTAATAATTGATCTGTTTGTATGTTTTTAAAGGGTGGTGCTCTCTCTCTGTACACGGCTTTGACCACACATCAAAAGCTGGCTGGTGTTGTCGCTCTCAGCTGCTGGTTGCCCCTCAGGAAATCCCTTTCACAGGTTAGTTTGCAACATAACTAAAACCTTTCACAGCTACTTTAAAGGCACAGTATGTAATTTACACCACTAGAGGTCACTAAACAACAACAATGGCTTAGCTTGATGACGCTGTGAAAGAGCATCGAATGGTGGGAGCCGTCACCTTTATTTATTATCGATCTGCCAGTACTCACAAATCATGTTCATAAATGATGTATTGAAATAAAGTTTTATTTATAATGTAAGCCCCAACAGTGTGACTTGATCGAAGCAACTACAGATTGATGTGGAGCGCAGGTTAAAACGGCAAATTCTCTGAATTCAAACATTTGGGATAATGTGCGTACGCATGTGAACAAAATATATAACATTGAATATTTTAATGCATAAATCTTACAAGTTGCGGCTTTAATGGTCATAGCTGGCAAATATTTACACTTTACCATTTTACCATACAATGAAAACATACAGTGATCAGTTATTGACTATTTAAATAAAAGCATCATTTCGAGTGTACCGTCACTTTTAATATTTGCTCTTCTTTGTTATCCTGCTTTGTTTTTCTGGTGTCTGTCCTGAAGTCAGTGATAAGCACTAATAAGGACATATCAGTGCTGCAGTGTCACGGTGAAGCAGATCCACTGGTTCCACTTATTTTTGGCCGTCTCAGTGTGGAAAAACTGAAAACCATGCTGAACCCCTCCAATATCACCTTTAAATCCTATGCCAGTATGCCTCACAGCTCCTGTCCTGAGGTTTGTATTTTTATTATTCACGGCGAATTGAAATCATTAGAGGAGCATATCACGAGCAATCAAAATGTCCTATTGATGTAAACAAGACTACAGCAGAGCCTGTATATAAGCAAAGGCATCACGCTGGTTCATTTCACATGTGTAGAGGATGTTTCTTGAAGGTGAATTGTGTATAAAGGCAATATAATATACATAACTACACTCACCTAAAGTATTATTAAGAACACCTGTTCAAATTTTCAGTAATGCAATTATCTAATCAACCAATCACATGGCAGTTGCTTCAATGCATTAAGGGCTGTGGTCCTGGTCAAGACAATCTGGTCAAGCTGATAAAAGAGCAACTTTGACTGAAATAACCACTCGTTACAACTGAGGTATGCAGCAAAGCATTTGTGAAGCCACAACACGCACAACCTTGAGGCGCATGGGCTACAACAGCAGAAGACCCCACCGGGTACCAGTCATCTCCACTACAAATAGGAAAAAGGGGCTACAATTTGCACTTGCTCACCAAAATTGGACAGTTGAAGACTGGAAAAATGTTGCCTGGTCTGATGAGTCTTGAGACATTCAGATGGTAGAGTAAGAATTTGGCGTAAACAGAATGAGAACATGGATCCATCATTCCTTGTTACCACTGTGCAGGCTGGTGGTTGTGGTGTAATGGTGTGGGGGATGTTTTCTTGGATCACTTAAGGCCCCTTAGTGCCAATTGGGCATCATTTAAATGCCACGGCCTACCTGAGCATTGTTTCTGACCATGTCCATCCCTTTATGACCACCATGTACTCATCCTCTGATGGCTAATTCCAGCAGGATAATGCACATGTCACAAAGCTCAAATCATTTCAAATTGGTTTCTTGAACATGACAATGAGTTCACTGTACTAAAATGGCCCCCACAGATACCAAATCTCAACCCAATAGAGCATCTTTGGGATGTGGTTTCGTGCCCCAGATGTGCATCCCACAAATCTCCATCAACTGCAAGATGCTATCCTATCAATATGGGCCACCATTTCTAAAGAATGCTTTCAGCACCTTGTTGAATCAATGCCATGTAGAATTAAGGCAGTTCTGAAGGCGAAATGGGGTCAAACACAGTATTAGTATGGTGTTCCTAATAATCCTTTAGGTGAGTGTATATTATCAGTGGTGTATAAAGACCTTACATAATGTTTTGTTTTTATTACTTTAGAATGAGATTTTTTTATCTACCTACACCTTTCATGGAAGTCGCCATTTTGCGCCACCATGTTTCTACAGTAGCCCTTAACGGACAAACTGCTTAACAGAGCGT
Organism: Paramisgurnus dabryanus; assembly: GCF_030506205.2. Classification (NCBI taxonomy): domain Eukaryota; kingdom Metazoa; phylum Chordata; class Actinopteri; order Cypriniformes; family Cobitidae; genus Paramisgurnus; species Paramisgurnus dabryanus. The sequence continues at coordinate 54,562,476 of NC_133338.1, forward strand.
GTCTTGTCCCTGTGTTTTTTTTTAGACGATGACATGTTTGTCATATGGCAGCTACTGTAGCTTCTCTGGGTGACCTGTTGACTAAGCTTTTGGTTGTAATTCAAAATCTCACTACTAGATGCCGCTAAAAATCTACACAGTGGACCTTTAAAGTCACAGGAGCATAAAATGTGACTTTTAATTTTAAGGTTTAGATGGAGGGTGTCAAATGATTGTCAAAATTTAAAATATGACTGTTTTACTAATATACATGTATGTGCATTGCATGGTATAAAGTATCATTAACTGATGTGCTTCTTTTAAACAGGAAATGATGGACATCAAAGAGTTTATTGAGAAGCAGCTTCCACCGTTAAATTAATCTATAATTAATCATTGGCCATTTGACTCAACCGCTGCTACATCTTTTTCTGACTGGATTCTACAAAGCACTTCCAAATCAAACTTGAACTGATCTCAAAACTGTTTAGCGGTGACTTTATCTAAGCTGGAAGCACAGTACTGTACTAAACCACTCAAATCTGTAGGAGAATTGCACTCTCTTACCATAGTAAACAATATACTCTTATAATATCTAACTCAGGCTAGTGATTGGTTATTGTATATCCTAAACTACTGCAAGAATCTTTTTTCTCAGTGTTTAATACTCTATGGCATTACGTGATGTAAACACCCATGTGATCACTGAACTTTGTGTTCGTGGGTAAAAGGGCTTTTCATATTGACTTGGAATTAAAAAAAAAACATGAATACCATCTAGTTGTGTTTGTCTTAGCATACTCAATCAATTTTGCTTCTATTATATCATTCAATGTTATTTGTTTCCTTATGGGAGGTCAGCATTGGCACAAATTTTCTTTTTTGAGCCAATCACCCCAACGTTTAATGTCATGGGTTTTTTTGGAGTTGCTGAAAAATAAGGAAGACCCCCGTAAAAGAAAAATGTATTTTGTTTTTGTATGATTCTGAATCTAAAGTAAATGTCAAGAAAACATCCAGGGTGAGTGACGTATCAGCCAGGGCAACAAAAAGTTGTGATGCAACATGATTCCCATTTTGCTATTTGTCAGGCGTACACACCTAACACGAATTCAATGATTTGTGCGAGTAGATTACATATAAAGTCAATGGAAAGACATGAAGAGACCTAAAATCACACGGGCTGATGCAAATGACGCGATGGGCGCTGCGTTTGCATTTGCCTTAAACGTGTCATTGCGCAAGTTAAAAATATTCAACTAAGTGAAAAATTCACATGACACAAAGTTAAATCCCGTGATTAATCTAGAGCAAGAAACGTGATGCTTTGCGTTTGGTGTGTATGTAGCATAATACGTTATTTTAAGTGTAGCTGCGCGACAATCCTGCTCAAATAGAGACCTTTTTTGACGCTCTTTTTTTTTCAGGCACGGTGGCCTTTTTAGAATGCCGCGTTGAGTAGGAGGGAAAACAGCGCAATCGCGTTTTCTACCTGATGGGGCATAAACACCAAACGTGAATTCAACAATTTGCTCGAGTAGATTACAAACAAAGTCAATGAAAAGACGTCAAATAGACACAAACCACAAACTCGTGTGCAGCGATCTATTGATGAGAAAACACGTGCTATTCACCTCAAACGCATCTTCACGCAAGTTAAAAATTTTCAACTCAAGCGAAAAATGCAAATGACGTGACGGGCGCTTTGTTTGCAGCGAAAACACTATTTGCCTTAAACGTGTCATCGTGCAAGGTAAAAATATTCAACTAAGTGAAAAAATCACATGACACAAAGTTAAATCCTGTCATTAATCTAGAGCAAGAAATGCGATGCTTTGCGTTTGGTGTGTATGTAGCATAATACGTTATTTTAAGTGTAGCTGCGTGACAATCCTGCTCAAATAGAGACCTTTTTTGGCGCTCTTTTTTTCAGGCACGGCGGCCTTTTCAGAATGCCGCGTTGAGTAGGAGGGAAAACGGCGCAATCAAAATGTTCAACTCAAGCGAAAAATGCAAATGACGCAAAACCCTATTTGACTAAAACGTGTCATCGCGCAAGTTAAAAATATTCAACTAAGTGAAAAATTCGCATGACACAAAGTTAAATACAGCAATCCCGTGATTAATCTAGAGCAAGAAACGCAATGCTTTGCGTTTGGTGTGTATGTAGCATAATACGTTATTTTAAGTGTAGCTGCGTGACAATCCTGCTCAAATAGAGACCTTTATTGGCGCTCTTTTTTTTCAGGCAGGTAGATTACATACAAAGTTAATAGAAATACGTCAAATAGATACAAACCACAAACTCGTGTGCGGCGATCTATTGATGAGAAAACATGCGCTATTCACCTCAAATGCATCTTCGCGCAAGTTAAAAATGTTCAACTCAAGCGAAAAATTCACATGACACAAAGTTAAATACAGCAAGTAATCTAGAGCGAGGAATGTGAGGCTTCACATTTGGTGTGTACGTAGCATAATACGTTATTTTGAATGTAGCCGTGCGACAGTCATGCTAAAATAGGGAGCTCTTTTGCCACTCTTTTTTAGGTGCATTTTTTAGGGTTTTTTTTTCAACGATTTGCGTGAGCAGATTACATACAAAGTAGGGATGCTAAACAATTAATCGTGATTAATCGTTAGCAGAATAAAAGTTTTTGTTTACATCACATATGTGTGTAAACTGTGTATAATAAATATGTATGTATATATATAAATATGAACACATTCATGTATAATTTTAAGAAAAAAAATGTATATATTAAGTATTTATATATAATATAAATTATACATAAATATACAAATGTATATACACATGTAAACATTTCTAAAACATATACATGCATGTGTGTACATTTATTTATACAAAGTTATTATACACAGTTCACACACATATATGATGTAAACAAAAACTTTTATTCTGCTAACGATTAATCGCGATTAATTGTTAAGCATCCCTAATACAAAGTCAATAAAAAAAGACACAAATATACGCAAACTCAGGCATGGCGATGCGAATGATGTGAATTTCTTGCGAAAACATGTGCTATTTGCATCTTTGCACAAGTTGAAAATATTCAACTCAGGCGAAATATTCGCATGACACAAAGTTAAATACAGCAAGTAATCTAGAGCGAGGAATGTGAGGCTTCACGTTTGGTGTGTACGTAGCATAATGGTGAAGCATCCCCAAATCGTGAAGCACCCCGTTCCTTTGTGTCATGCGAATTTCACTCGAATTAAATATTTATTGCCAGATATGAATTAGATCAGTCCACACAAGCCATTAACTTGTAACAATGTTATTTATTGATTTGTTCAATGATTTGTGCTTTATTGTTACTTAAATCTATTTGTACAGTTGTATCTGGTATACATAAAGTGTATCTGCTGCGATCACTGCATTTAAAACATGCATGCAGTTCATAAACATATAAGATGCGTCACTACAGAGTTTCAGTCTTAGTGTGGTGTGAGATCTGTTAATCATTTCACAAGAAATCTTTTAGTGGTCTTAACAATTGACAGCACCAGTGTTTCATGACACCTGTATGAATTTTCTGTCATAGCGTTTTAGGCAAGGCACAGTCACGGTTCTGCCATTGTAAGTGCATCACCACAGTACAGGCAGAGATCTCAGATATTTTCATTTGAGAAAGAAAGTTGAACTAAGAAAAATGCGACAACTTTTGAAATAGTGAAAAACTTCAGTTTGATTTATGATTTGGTATAAAGGACCCACATTAGATTCCTGTAACCACATTTTCAATCAGAATGGTTTTCTGTGGTAATGTAGCTTTAACTTGTATTTAGATCCTTTAAGCCTGTTTTCCAATCTCATGTGCATGTGTGTTAAGATTCATTAGGTTGTTGAAGGCTCTTTAGGAGGTCTGCGTAGGCGCTGGAGTTCATGTATCGTGGGTACGAGTCTCGCTGCATGAGCGTGTAGATCTGTAGCTGTGCGTCGTCAAACGTACACGAGCTGGCTTCCTGCATGTTCTTGTTGATCAGTTCACGCACACGAGAGTCCAGACTCACCTACATGATAAGACGCACACATCATCAATCATTCATTTTTCATCAATAACTTTTATTTTTGCTCTGCACTCTCTATTACTGGTATGCATTGTATTTTTTCATTTCCAACTGAGTTTGAGCAAACTGTACAATCGAGTCAGGTTATAAATCAGCATATATACCTCTTTAGGTGACAATACAGAGACGTAGTCCTCATATATCCGTTTCACGGCCTGTTCAACGACCGTTCTGTTGGTCTCTTTCTTTAACTCCTCGCAGGCGAGCCAGAACAGCAGGTTTTCTTCACTAAACTCAATCTTTAGGAATTGTTGGAAGTGTGCACGACCTTCTGTGCTCTTGATCAGCTTCTCAAACGATTCGCCCCAAGACTGCGCCTCCTCTAGTGTGAGCGCAGGCCTGCAGAAAAACAGCGCTAAATTTGAATAAAGTTTTGATTGTGTGATGGTTGTTTAGTCGCTGCATGTAAAACCCCGATAAAAATCGGTTTCTTGGCAAACACAACTCTGGTCTAAAGTTAATGAATAACTATTTTGAAAATTAATTTATCACCCAAGTTAATGTTAATTAATGTAACTACCAATCCACCTTAAGAGGTTATGCGTTACAGTGATTTTGCAAACACTGTTGAGGGGGTTTTGGGGTATTGCTTTAATTGATGCACATTGAATGGTAAGTGTTTTTCCATTATGTGTCCACAATAGTTATTTATAAATCTTGTTAGGTGGTTTTTCCTAAGGGCTTTAAGTATGTGAAATAGTAATGCATTAAAATGTGTATTTTAGAAATGCCACATAATCAACAAAAACATTATTATTATTATTATTATCAAAGAAAACAAGTTTGGAACATTTAGGGGCAGTTTCCCAGACAGGGCTTATCCTAGTCCTAGACTAAAATGGATGTTTGAGCTCCTTAATTTCAAAATACCTTGTACTGACATATCTTAACATCTATCAGTGCCATTGTTTTGTCTCAAGTTTGTCACCAGTATTGTTTTTTGTAAGGTTTGTTTGTGAAAACTTCTAAAATGTCCTAAAATTAAAAGACCTAGTCCTGGATTTATCTAAACCCTGTCTGGGAAACCACCCTATTGTTTTCAGAAAGGGTTGCCAAGTCTACAGATTGTCTGTACTAAAAACGTTTTGCATTTTGTTGGTTTGTAAACGCATATATTGTTTTAATACTGTAGGCCAACAAATTAAATAAGAACATGAAAATACATAAAAGGGATAAAAGTAAAACAATATTATTTTTGGTATGGAGTTTTATTTAAAGGGAGAGTTCAATAAAAATTTAAATCTGTCCAAACTAGTTTGTTTCAAAGCTGATCTGGGGCACCATTGACTATGGAATAGTAGGAAAATTTTTACTATGAATGTGAATGGCGCCCCAGATCTGTTGGGTTATTAATATATTTCAAAATCTCTTCATTTGTGTTCAGCAGAAATCTATAAAGATTTGAAACAACTTGATGATGAGTAAATGATAACAGAAGATGTATTTTTCGGTGAACTGTCTCTTTAACATTGAGCTAAGCCCTGATAAGTTGAGTTTACTTAAAAAAATGAAGGTAACTTGTTGCCTTATAAATTTAAGTAATGATTACTTAAAAACTTTAAGTGAAGTTTACTTGAACATATAAGTTGTTCTAACAACTATTTTAAGTTGAATAGACTTAATGTTTTAATTTCTTCCAATATTCCTGCACTCTTAACGCGGATAAGTTGACATTGCTAGGAATTTGTGAGGAAACCTGTTGCATAGCCTATAACTTTAGTTTTTATCACTTTATATTACTTTTGATGTTATAAATGGTATTACAACACAAAATTAATGAATAAACGTGATTTTCCACAGAAATACACACAAAAATGTGTTTTTGACATACATTGTCAGTACTGTGGAGAGAAATACAATAAAATGTTCTGAACAGGGTTCATGTACGGAAACACTGATCACCTGAACGGTGACTTCACAAAATTATAATTTACAACAAAACAACAGCAATAATATAAGACCTTAAACCTTTAAGACATTTTATTAAATATTTGAGTAGTGAACGTTCTTATCAGTTTTTATTCTGTGAAAAAGCAGAAAAGAATCAAAATGTTCAGGCGCAAAGGATTATGGTTATTCCTCACAACATGAACTAATAATTTTAAGTTCAGTTTACTTGAATGTTTTAGTTTAATGGATTTTGTAAACTTAAAAGTTAAATCAACTAAACTTTTTGGCTTCAAAACAGAAAATATTAAGTGATGTTTACTTGAGTGTTTAAGTAAAGACAATATCTGGGTTACCAGTGTTTGTTGCACAAACATGGCAAGCCTGATAAACAATATATTTAGCTTATTGTGCGCCAGAAAAAGTTGTGAACCTGTCCTACAGTATGAGAAAGATATAATATTAAATCAACACAACTCACTTCGGCTCAGTTTCGACCTCCTCTTGTTTTTCTGAGCTTGTTGTAAGAGTCTTCTCCTCCTTGGCAGGGTGTACCGTCAGACTGCACATGATAGGAAAACATGTTTTTTGGTCAGGATTAAGATCCACTGTGAGCGCATGTATGTCTCAGGAGACGCTCCACTGGGATAGTGATACTGTATGTGGGACCTGACGAGCTTAGACTTAATGAACTTTCCAAAAAGACCTCACCTGTGCTCTCAGGTAATCCCACCACACACTTACACAGGTGCACATATACGATTAAAGTGATTAGCAATGTTTTGAGTCTTCTGTAGACACTTGTCTATAGCTTTACAAACACATACGTAAGTTATTATTAACCAAATATCTTGCTTTCCACTATTATTCTCCATTGCAATGAATTGCAACTTTTGTTGTATTCAATGCATGGATGAAAAATAATTTTATGTGTTAATATTCCTTCAGCATTTAAGAAGACTAACCTTAAAATGTTAATGTATGTTACCATTTAATATAGATTACATGCGTATTATAAACTTTTGTAGCCTTCAGCATCCATGAAACTTTTAAACTGCAGGTGAATCTGTTATAAAAAAGTAAATCTTTTATGAAGTCTGTTATTAGTTAAAAAGGTAAATCTTTCATAAGTAGTGAGTTTAAATCCATGAATAAATTTGAATCTGTTCTCACCAGGAGCAGCTGCAGCAACAGCACCAGCAGAAGCAGCAGGCGTTCGGAGGAGCATTGAGCCAGCCGAGGGTTTGCGTGTTCACCTTTTCCGACATCTGTGCTTTGGGGTGCGTCTTTGGCGCTTGGATGACTTTACCAGCATCCTGTGATGCCCGTTTTCCCATTTCCACCTTTTCAGACCCCATAAACTACACACAGACCTTACAGTTCACCAAAACGCTATGACATCCATGCAACAGTTACCAACAAGTTCACATTCACAATTGTATCACGCTTAATTAATTTAAACAGTCCTCCAGGTAGGAAAGAGGCCTGCATACCACAATACACAGTAGACATGCAGTGAACATTTATATCCAATGAGACCAATTACAACAGAGCACCTGAGATCAACAGCACACACACACACAAGACATAACTGTGATGTTTACAATATAATTTTTTTTAATTTCAACAATGATTTTTATTAAATATTTGTGCACTTGTTTATTGAGGCCAAATACATGATAATGGATGCAGTCCTTACCCTTAATGTCTATTGTTATGTGGCATGCATTATTAACACAGCACAAACCATACAAACATTGCATTGATTCAATTTAACCACATTACACAATAGATTCTGTATTTTAATTATATTATGGTTTCATTTATTCATGCATTAAATTAAACACACGGTTTGGTTATTTCAGTACATCTGCACGAGCAGTCTAAAGGTATCTGGGTGCAGAGATCTCAAGTTCCTACAAAAACGCCCCCCTCTGTCAACACCCGTCTGCATCGAACACATAAAAATGTAATTTAGTAAAAAAAAATATAATGCAACTCACCGTTTTACCATGGGTGTCCAGTGAAGACTAACCCAGGATCGCGTTCACACGCCCATCATCTGTGCGCGAGGCGCTCGCTCAGCATCAGCATCCTACACGCATGCGCACATCACTATCTGCTTTAGATGCGCTCTAATGCGCACCTCTCGTTCATATGTAGGCTTTTAAAGATGTTTTTTAACCGCGTAATTGTAATAATGATTAATATTATGCCATAAAGGTTAAACATATTAGTACAGACAATATCAGAAACTATATTGCTGTCGAAGTATTTGATGAGAGGAAACTTATTAATGTATTAATTCAACTTATTTCTAATGTTGTCAAAATGTAAATCAGTGAGTAAGAGTGTAAGTGAAAGACAGAGAGATTTACTTTTGTGCAGCACTAGAGGGCAGTAATGCCATCTTTATATGGCCTCCAGATTGTATTTTGTGGTTAATAAAGGTACAAATATGGCTAATCTAGTTTTAATCAGTCTTTGCTCAATCAATAAGCCCAAAACAATCTGGTTTATAACAACCAAAATAACAGATTCATCTGCAATAGAGTTGGCTGGGCTTTCTGCATGTGAAAGCCCATCCCTTACAAAAATGAACCATGGTTTTACTACAGTTAAAACTGTAGTAACCACAAAATAACCCTTGATTTGACAACCATGGTTTTCAATAATAGTTACACAATGGTCACTATAGTTAAACCAAGGTTTTGCTAATAGTAGGGGAGAGTGGGGTAAAGTGAGACATCGGGTAAAGTGAGACACCCCCTGTATCTAGGCAACTGAACACATTTGTGGTCCTATGACCATTATGTTTTTAAGCCCCTCAAATTTCCCCTTGGCCATGAAGGACAGGACCTCATGCTGCTGTGGTTGACATGTTTTTTTCACAAAAATATATTTTTTGCTTGTAAAAGTAAATTTTCTTGCTGTCAACTTAATCAACTGTTGTGTCAAAGCAAATTGATTCAGGTAGAAAAACTTATATCACACATGTTTATGAACTACCAACATATAAAACCTTGTGTTGATGCTAGCTGAAGATTAGCCTGAATTTCCAAGAGAGAGAGTTTTTTTCCAAAATGTGGTGGTGGGGTAAAGTGAGACAAATGATGTGGGGTAAAGTGAGACATGAGGCACAAGTTCAGTTTAGTCTAAAACATATTTTAATGTAATATTACATTACATATGTTTTATTTTTAATGTTATAAACATTGCAGAAAAACCATTATGCCTAGTCAATACACCAGGAAGACAGCCTGGGGAAAAACACCCCTTGAGGAGATGGAGAGTGCTTCTGCTTAGGTCAAGGAAGGAAAGAATTCTCTAATGCTATGTACACACCAAACGCGAGGCATCATGGTACTGTGGGTTCACACCAGACACAAGTTCAACAATTTGCGCAAGTAGATTACATACAAAGTCAATGCAAAGACGCAATCAGACATGTCCTCGCATGTGGCGATGCGAATGACGTGATATGGGTGGCGCGTTTTCCACGAAAACACGCGCTATTCGCCGCAAACATGTCTTCGCCCAATTTGAAAATATTCAACTTGAGCGAAAAATTCCATTACACAATGTTAAATCCTGCGAGTTATCTAGATCAAGTAACGCACTGCCCCGCATTTGGTGTGTACGTAGCATTATTCACTCTAGATTACTCACGGGATTTAACATTGTGTCATGCAAATTTTTCGTTCGAGATAAATATTTTCAACTTGGGCGAAGACATGTTTGAGGTGAATAGTGCGTGTTTTCGCGGCAAATGCTCCGCTCATATGGCGTCATTCGCATCGCCCCAGGCGAGGATGCGTCTGATCGTGTCTTTGCATTAACTTTGAATGTAATCTACTTGCACAAATCGTTGAACTCATGTCTGGTGTGAACCCACAGTAAGAGCAGCTGCAAGGGATAGAAATATTGATAGATGGTTCTGATTGTCTTTTGCGCTGACCCGCAGACACTAGCTGGCTCTAAGGGTCCTTTGTTCTGACCCCCAGACTGCGTTCTAATCTAACTGGTTCTATATGTCATTTGAATGTTAATTAAAAAAATTTGAATTGTCGGAGCCAATGGTCTACAGTGGGCAGCGCTCCGACATGTGGTGCTTTCACACTTTCTGGGAGTTCGATTCCCGGCTCGTGGTCATTTGCCGATCCAATACCCTTCTCTCCTCCCTGTACTTTCCTGTCCTCTCCAAAACTCACTGTTAAATAAAGGCAAAAACTGGCCAAAAAATATAACTTTTGAATTATGTTATGTTGTATTTGATTTTGGTTCAGAGTTACTGTACTTTCAAGTGTTTAGAAAAATAATGTTCTTAATTGACCAATCCCCTTGATTCTTTTACTAGTCCAACATTAGTTCTGGAATGTGTGGTTGTCAAGCTAGCTGTCAGGATTTTATCTGTTACAATATGTGCTGTTATGGTAGTTTCAGAGTGTAAAAAGTAAGTGGATCAGTTTACCCCGAGCTGGTTCACTTTACCCCCTTGATTTTTCTGGTCTGTCTCAGTTTACCCCTAAGCTGGGGTAAAGTGAGACACAAGACCACTTTTTTTAAAACAATCATATTTTCACTGCTCTTCGTCCTGAATACATTCTGGTAATTTCCATAGCTAGGAAACATCCTGAATTAATGGGAAATGTGTAAATTTGACTGATATATCATTTTAGCTCGCTTAGAGGGGAGCAAATGTAAAAAATGTCTCACTTTACCCCACTCTCCCCTAATCACTTCACCAAAAGACATTGTTGTGACATTATCTTTAGACTCCAACTACCCTGCTGAAAAAACAGCATACCAGCAAGACCAGCATATGTTGTGTTTTTTGTGCTGGTTTTCTAGTGAACACTGGCTAAACCAGCACCAGCATTAGCACCAGCTAAACCATCACCAAACCAGCATCCCTTGCTGATCATACCAGCAAGACCAGCATATGTTGTGTTTTGGTGCTGGTATGCTGGTGACCATCCATGCTGGTTTGATGCTGTTTTTTTCAGCAGGGTATAAACATTTCATTGGTTAAAGTCCCCATGAAACAGAAGAAGTGATTGTCTTATTTTACCCGTGGTGATGTATCCGAGTGAAACGGCTTCTGAAATGAAAATAGGTAAAGCGGGACTTGAATTCATCCATTGAGAATTGATTGGATCATTTAAAGTTGGGTCATGTTGGGTCATCTTTTCCCGAACCCCGCCCACCTGCCACACCAAATGACTGGGAGTTAAGAGAGATCGTTTCGAGGAGATTTGCGTTTTTGATGAAAGATTGTGAGGGCCAATTATTTTTTTATAATGAAGCTCACAGCTGAGTCATTTGGTAAAAAATACCACAATATTCCAAAACAAATTGTAGTTTTTCATTTAAATTCCATTGCAACTTTAAACTTTCAGGTTACAGGGGAATACTTGGATCTAAAACACTAACGCTCACATGGTCGAATCTGAAACTCAAAGGGAACTCGAGGGGTTTCTCATGTCATTTTTCCAAAGGGGCTGAAAATTTTAGGGTGCATTTGTCAAAGCTTGTGAGAAACACGGACAGACAGTCAGACAAAACTAAGTTTTCATTCTCATCACAATATCCGCTAGATTTCATCCCGAGAATCAATCAATCTGAATCCTCAATTTCATGCTTGACTGTTTTCTGTTGTGTGACTGGAACAATATGTTTCCTATTGTCTTTCTGGTTCTTTTCCTCTATCTCTTTGTGTCCGTCTGCCTCAGACGTGGAGTTAAACTGATAATGTGTGTGAGTTATTGAGGACAGATTTCTGTCTTTCTCTGGTATGGAGAAAAGTTCACAGTGGAGGGTCACTCTGAGATCCATTAACATTTAAATGGACCAAACCTTACAAGCCCTTGATGTTCGCAAACATTTGACATGTCAAGTTATGTAAAAACAAATGTACACCATTCAGTAAAAAGCACACAAATTCTTTTATTTTATTTTATGTAGTTTATGAAATAAATGCTTGCTTTTTCTATATTTTAAGGTCACATAACACACATTGTTTTTGTGAGTACCTATATGTAGTCTTGCATTCTTCATAATTCTAAAGAGTCTTTTATCAGATTTATGAAAGACAGATCAGCTATAGATGGATTTCAGTCATGTGACCTTTTACGTCATGCCGCCATCTTGAGGACCTAAAAAAAAAGAGTACCAGTAGGCTATTGACAAGCATTGGCTACCTTGTTACGATTTACGGATTTCTTATCTTTTACTGTCTATGATTCTTACGGATACAGTAAAGGGCTACGAAAGACAACATGTCGCATCTCGACTGTCAGGAAAATAAACGCTACTTTAAAAAAATATATCTTGGTTAGGGTGTGATGCCTTCTCGATCCCTGATGCGTTCTTCCAGCCGCTGTCCGCTGCTACTGAACTACCACAATTTTACAACATAAGAAGGCGCGACACAACATGAAACTTTGCTCGAAGTATCACCTGGATCTCTACACATGAACGCAAGCATTGAGAACATTGTTTGTGAACACAGAGTTTACTAAAAAGAAAGGTTTTGTACAACTGACTTTGGCTGTAATGATGTCCGCTCGTCATCTCTGCCAGACGTAAATAATCGATTTCCGAATGCGAATGAATGAATCTCATATGAGCCTCCTTTTTCAACTAGAAGGTCAATATTGTTTTTCACTTGCGACTTATACGTGCATTTTTATGGAACTATGATTTAGGAGCTATCAATCTTTACTCTCCTCCCTCTTTACGTCGAAATTGGAGATTGATACATCTTGACTGGGAAGAAGGCGGCGAGCGGCGCCAAATTATCCAAAGTCAGTTGTTCAAAACCTTCTTTTTAGTTAACTCTCTGTTCACAAACAATGTTCTCAATGCTCGAGTTCACATGTAGAGACATAGGCGATACTTCAAGCAAAATATCATGTTGTGTTGAGCCTTCTTAGTGTTGTTAAAATAGCGATTTTGATGTTCACAGCATATTGAAGGCATAGCTTCTAGTTCTTTTGTGACCACTTCAGGTCCTCAAAATGGCGGAAGACAAGTGATTGACGTAAGCTGATATCCATGTATACAACAAACTTCTTTGGTGATGTTTATTTCGTGTCAGCTATTGGTTGGTTGGTTCTGGGAGAAGTGCCCATATAAGGACTTCCACTGTACTTCCAGCACTCGTTAAGGGCTCGTTGGCGTAGGTTTCGCGTTGGTTTTCATTTATGCTTTTGCGTTGTCGTCCGCGTCGACATGCAAACACACGCGTAGACTGCTGGTAGGCAGTATCCACGCGTGTAACCACAGTAGCAGTGCGACGGTCAAAGAAGAAGGTTGGCAAGTTGTGTATGATTTGAGCAATGATGGCAAGACCAGCAATGATGGGATTAAATAAACAGCGACTTTTGTTGCAGTTTGAGCTAAATCACTCTTCATCTTTTGTTTCACCATCGCAAACAAAAATTCCTATGACACAGTTTTTTTACCTGACGGGAGGGGTTCTGGTGGACCAATCACAGCGTTTGCGGTCCACGTAGAACTGACGCTCTGTTAAAATTTTTGCGAGGCGCACGTCAGGCTACGCAGAGCTACGCACAGGGCGTAGAACTTACGCACGACTATAAATCGGGCTTTACACAACAGAATCACTAGTCGAACAAACTTTCAGAAACTTGCATGAACCCAGACGAAGTGCATTCAGCACAGACTATGCCATACTTTCAAATGCTTCTTTGAACCTTTGCCCATCGAGAATTGATTGGATTTTTTGAAGTTGGGTCATGTTGCTATTTGCTAATCACTGAGATCTTTTCCCAGACTGCCATATGATATGAACGGAAGTAAAGAGAGATCATGTCAAGGATATTCACGTTTTTGCTTTAAGATTATGAGGGCACATTCATTTTTTTTAAATAATGAAGCTCACAGATAAGTAGTTTGTAGAAAAACAAAATAGTGCCCATGTTAGTATATCTAGCTCTTGTCAGAATGCATAAAATACCATTAGGACCCCCCCCCCCCCCCCCTTTGGCAATATGATAGGAATAGTAAAGAAATACTTTGCACAAAAAGTAAATATCCTTTTATTATCATTTACTCACCCTGTCATCTCACACATGTCTTGTAGAAAGATCGTGTTGGTTTGAGCAAATAATACAAGTAATTGAGTAAATTTCTTTATATCATCAGATGCTCTTTATAAAAAATCATAAAGAGGTCTAAATATGAAGAGTTTCGTTGCAAAACGAGTAACTCCGTTTTTTTAATTTGTCAGAAATCTCGTTTTTTGGTTGTGCATCGCAATTAATATCAATTCAACTGCAGTTGTTTGTTTTGATTTAAACCTTCATAACTTAAAAAATACAGCTAAGTAGCACCATAAAACAAAATAATAACATGATAACATAATAATAAACATGTTTTGACAAAAGTGTTAAAAAAACAGAGTTATCTCGTTTTGCAACGAAACTCTTCATATATTAATATAACACATATTATATGGAAGTCACAAGACCATAAAATGTTCACCCAATTATTGCATTGCATTCAGTCAGCTGTTCCTTGTTCATCAGTTGTCAAACTTTAAATAAGATTATTTTATTCACGCAGGGCAATGTTTTGGTATTTGGGCAGGGTCACTGGGCTAATTTTGATTGCCCGTGCTAGTTTTTGCAGATCTGGCAACCCTGCATATTCCATTACGCCAGGGGTTCCCAATCCTGTTCCTGGAGGGCTACCATCAGGGGTGCTGTAAAGGGGGGGTAAACAATGATGATTCTCGGGGCCCACAAGTAAGAGGGGGCCCAGAGAAGCCCCCAAAATTGTGGTGCTAAAAAAATATTTTTTTAACTTTAAATTATTCTATTTGCTGTGTCCTGTTATCAAAAAATGTATTTGTTTAGGAAACACAAACGTCCGTGGGCCCCTTTCCCCCCTCTCAATTATCATAAAATGGTTCAGTCCGCCCAAATTGTATAATCCAGGCAACACAGCTTGACTTCACTTATAGGGCCGGCAGAATATCAACTTGACTGACAAGGAAGTGAAAATTCCTGAAAAATCTGGAAGTCAAAAACGGAAAGAGAAAAAAAATAAGAAGTGAAAGAGGCAATGGGTCACATTATGTTACCCAATTTTTCACAAGAAAAGGTGGGTTTGTAAGTAGGCCTAAATTGTTAGTGGATCGCCCGCCCGTGACAATGATCGTAGCCTACGGCACTTTTCTGTGCTTACGCGCACGCTTTGTACATGAGGCCCCAGTTCTCTACGGTAGCATTTTTCGACAAGTAAGGACGTTTGAATAGAGCAGGGTGCAGCGGGTGCACGGCTTTGCCTCACAGGCAGCCGTTGTCGGCATCTTTGTACGAGGCTCCGCCGGTCCGCCCACTTTCAGCACCCTGCTCCGGTCCACCCTGTTGCACCTGTCTTGCAAGCAGTCTAACTTCATGAACTCTGATAAAAATCCTCTGCCAGCTACTGTACAAACTACTATCAGCTGTTTGTGAGGTTTCTGTGCATCTCGAAGATCATGTGGAGTTGTAATACTTTCACATTATCTGATTCAGACCGCTTTGGCAAAACTCAATTTAAACAGCGCAAAATGACTGCCTGTGGACATTATAGATAGAAATGATTGTATTTCTGTTTTTATTCACACAATAAATATTTAAACTAGTTTTAATGAAAATTCATGTAGTTTTAGGAAAAGTCAGGGAGGCTTTATGATTTATTTAGACAAAGTTATTGACTATGCAAATTTCAAAACGGTCAAAATGATGCCTTGTTTGTTCTAGTGTTAAAGATAATTACCACACTGCAAAAAATGATTTTCAAGAAAAAATTCTTAGTAGTTTTTCTTAAATAAAGATGCTTTTTCAAGATGAGCAAAACGACCCAAGAAAATAAGTCTTGTTTTTAGACCAAAAATATTACATTTAAGGGATTTTATGCATAAAACAAGCAAAAAATCTGCCAATGGGGTATAGGCAAAAAAATCTTGAACATTTTTCTTAAACACTAAATTCAAGAAAAATTAGCTTGCCCCATTGGCATATTTTTTGCTTGTTTTATGCACAAACTCCCTTAAATGTAATATTTTTGGTCTAAAAGCTAGACTTATTTTCCTGGGTCGTTTTGCTCATCAAGAAAAAGCATTTTAATTTAAGAATTTTTAGATATTTTTACTGAAAAAGAAAAAAATATTAAGAATTTTTTTCTTGAAAATAATTTTTTGCAATGCATAAGTTTAAATGTTGTGGTTAAAATGACTACTGGTGGCCGTTCTAGTGTCAAAAGTGCATGATAAGGGAACTCAATTGTCTCCCCATGTTAGGTCAAGAAAACGCTGGAAAAAATAACAATACAAAGTTTTAGTTAAATGTTCAACACTGCCAAAAATGACTTTCTTACTAAGTATTTTTGTCTTGTTTTCAGTAGAAATATCTAAAAATTCTTAAATTAAGATGTTTTTTCTTGATGAGCAAAATGACCTAAGTAAATAAGTCTAGTTTTAAGACAAATTGATATACAATTTAAGTGAAATTTTCCTTAAAACAAGCCAAATGATCTGCCAATGGGGTGAGAAAAAAATTGTGAAATAATATTTCTTTTTTCTTAAACACTTAATTCAAGTAAAATTTTCTCACCCCATTGGTAGTCAAAATACCATAAAAGCGCATGGTTTTATGTAAATTAATATGAAAAAAGTCTGTGTTGGGGGCCCTGTCAAGATTTTTTTCATGGGGCCCAAAATCCTTAGCAGCGCCCCTGGCTACCGTCCTGCAGATTTTAGCTCCAACCCGAATCAAACACAGCTGAAGCAGCTAATCAAGGTGTACAGGGTTGCTTGATAATTACAGACAGGTGTGTTGGAGCTGAAGTCTGCAGGACAATAGCCCTCCAGGAGCAGAGTTGGGCACCTCTGCATTACGCCATGCAGACCAAGCTAGAATTGAAGCTACCTTATGGTCTTCCTGAACCGACAAAAGATGACACAAGAAAAGGATGTAAAAACAAAGACAAAAAAACTTATTGTACAAGACATAGCTAAAAGCAGAGTTTTGGAGGAGGTGTGGCTATGGAGAGCGCTCTGAAGGGAGGGTGGCATCTTGCCCACTCAACCTTTAAAGTGAAATGGTGCTATAGATTACTGAAATACAGAAAGTACTATAGATGAAGACCCAAATCACTGCTGTTGCGCTATTTTCTCTCCTTTAATTCATGTTAAGTTAAACTTGGTCCATTGTTTTTATGTTTCTTCAGCAAATATCTCAACCATAATCGATATGTGATAAACCAGCCTGAACCAGTAATAATCAATGCCAAATCAACAGGTCCTTTCTGACCCTGCTCAGTAATATATAAGACATATTTTATAGTTATATTTTTATTCTCCAAGGAAATCTTGATCGGATCAGTTTATAAAATTGAAAATCCTGTACACTGATTAAATTGATTGGCTGTCGAGCATCTCTAAGATAAAACAGAAATTGGTCTGTATGTCTCCAGGAACCTGATCGAGAAACGTTGCTGTAACCTCTTACATCCCCAATTCAGACTTGGTTTTCAGGAATCACCAAAGATTTCACCACAGTGATGCATTACACACAGACAGAGACAGAGTTTACTTGATGATGCTTGTGTGGCTCATAAAGTATATGAGTTGCGTGGCTATACTTCATTTGCTAACCAAGCAATGTGAAATAAAAAAATCTATCTTAAAAAAGAGCTTTATTTTGCTGTGGGGTTAGATGAAAATAACCACTTTAAACCAATGAGTTTATTAGATAGTAATGGAAGTTTTATGTAAGTATGACAACCATGTTCGTTGACCAGAACTTTATCCTGCTGTATTACCTTCATAATCTCCCTGTGTTTGTCTCCAATGCAAAGATTCAGAGATCAGTTGTTTGTCTTGAGATGTTGGTTTCTTAAACATTTAGTTAATGTGAACTGGGCTTGCTACTATCTCAGCTAAAGGACATTGCATGTATGCATCATATTGTATGACCCTTATCATTAAGATGCTCATTTCAAGCCATTCCATTACTCTTTGATTTGCTTTCAGGCAAGACAAGACCATCAAAGGGACATTGAAGACTAAAGAAATCTTCAGAGAGTCATGAAGTGGCCTGTGAGCACAGGATTATCCGCGTTCAAAATAAGGTTAGACTGATGACATCTGTTTCTTAATCGAGGTATAATTTAGCCGCTGTCTAAAGGGTCACAAATGAATTGTCTGGACTCACAAATAACCCTCTGACTCACATGATAATAGATCAAATTGGATCATTGTGAGGAGCAATTGGTTATTCAGCTTTGATTTTGATATGCGTCACAAAATCCTGAACAATTAACAATTTGAGTGATTTTATTTTTAAAATGCTTTGAGACAAACATCAAAACTATGGCTGGACTGAAAAGTTGACAAATAAAAAATAGCTTTTTGGCTCAACGTCATCATTTTATGTATGTACTCTAGATTTCTGTTTGGATTTTGATGCGATAATCACACACACATAATGACACACACATTTACATTCACACAGGTCACAACTCAATGAAGACGTGTAATGAGATCTGTGCACAGATAGTAATATACAAAATATCCAGACAGGATATGATGTCATTTCCTGGAGGATTTTTTTTTTTAGAACCAAGTCTCTTTTATTGTGGTAATTTGACTTATAAATGATTATAGACAGGATGTGACAGGATCAATGCAGGCTTATCTGTTGTGTCAGAGCATGATGTTTGAATCCTGACCTCCAGTTCTTGTTTCTTGTGGCTTGGTTTCAGGGTCCAAACTCATGCTCTGGGTCTTGTGTGTGTGCTCTCCTGTTTTGTGTCTTGACTCCGCCCCCTTGATTATTATTCATTTATTAGTTTATGCCATTCACCTGGATACCCTTGTTACCTAGTTGTTTCTTAAGATACCCTACCCTCTCCTCATTCATGTCCGTCCGTCCGTCTGTCCGTCCGTCTATATATTTGTCTGTCTATCTATCTGTCTGTCTGTCCATCCGTTTGTCTGTCCGTCTATCCATATATCCATCTGTCTGTCTGTCTTCAGTTTGTCCATCTGTCCATCTCTCTCTGTCTGTCTGTCTGTCTGTCTGTTTGTAGATCCATATGTCCTTCTATCTATCTCTCTGTCCGTCTATCTATCACCTGTCTGTCTGTCTGTGTGTCCGTCCGTCCATCCATCCATCCATCCATCTATCTGTCTGTCTGTCTATCTATCCATATATCAGTGTGTCTTTTCGTCCATCCATCTGTCTGTCTGTCTGTCTATCTATCCATATATCAGTCTGTCTTTTCGTCCGTCTATCTATCTGTCTGTCTGTTTGTCTGTCTGTTTATCTGTCTGTTTGTCCATCCGTCCATTAATCCATCTATCCATCCATATTTCCTTCTATCTATCTCTTTGTCCGTTTGTCTACCTATCACCTGTCTATATGTCTGTCCGTCCATCCATCCGTCCATCTATCTGTCCGTCTGTCTATCTATCCGGCTGTCTGTCTTTCCGTCCGTCCGTGCATCTGTCCGCGTGTCTGTCTGTCTGTTTGTCCTTCCATCCATGAATCTATCCATCCATCGATCTATCAATCCATATGTCCTTGGGCTCTATCTTGCACCCAGCGCAATTGACTTTGTCCGTGACGCATGTATCATTCGTATTTTGCCCCGGCGCACAGCGGGTTTTTCCCATCACAGAAGCACGTCGGCAAACTAGGGAATGAACTTGCGCTCCCTGGGTGGTTCAGCGCAAAAAAAGAGGCGTGTTCCGGCGCAAACCATCCCTGATGCTATTTTGCAGTTTCAAAAAACAATTGCGCCACTGACCAGAAAAAAAAAGTTTAAAGTCAGTGGCGCGTTGCGCGTTGTTCATTATGCTATTTTAAGGGCACATGCTTGACCATAATGTATAGGGTGCACAACGCGCATACACTTTGCTTATCTAATCTACACAGATGCAACAGTTATTTTTGCAAATCATAAATTGTTACACTTAAAAATATTAATACACGAGATAAGGGGAATCATAGTGGTGAGCATTGTGGTGATAGTTTTTATTTATTCTCATGCAAATAACGATTAAAATATTTTCATAACTTTGTTGTGTGACTGTATTACGTTTTTTTTATGTAAATAATAATTAAAATGTTTTCATAAGAAACCTTAATGTATATGAACTTGATTTGTAAGAGTACTTTGGGGTTGGACCTTGCTTGCGTTTCTTGGGTCCGATTTCAAAGCCCCCAAACTCTTTCAGCGGTGAGGGTGGACGCAGCGATGTCCTCTGCTGGCGTCAAGTCCTGAGGCAGATCCACCTCCCGTTACACGGCGTGCCCGATTTATGCTGGCAAGCGTGGGATTCCCCCGTACAAGGACGTCGGTCTCCTCGGCTGTGAACCGCTCCTGGCGTGCGCCTGGTAAATCCGTCATAATAATAGCAACCCGCCATGGAACTTGCGCCCTTGCGTTTAAAGGGAATGTTGGCTAGCGTTCTGATTGGTTTATTTGACGTTACGCCCAAACCACACCTATGAATAATGAACCTACTTCAGACCAACCCCTTATTGATTTGCGCCCGGCGCAAGAGTTATTTCTCACGCCGGGAAAATAGCAACAGCGCCCAAGATCCGCCCACAAACTCACTTGCGCGTTGCGCTTCGCACTTGCGTTTCAGATCGTTAAAATAGGGCCCCTTGTATCTATCTCTCTGTCCGTTTGTCTGTCTGTCCGTTCGTCCGTCTGTCTATCTATCCATATATCCGTCTGTTTTTCCGTCCGTTCGTCCATCCGTCTGTTCATCCATCCATCTACCTATCACCCGTCTATACAGTATGTCTGTACGTCCATCCATCCCTCCATCTATCTGTCCATCTGTCTATCTATTCGCCTGTCTGTCTTTTTGTCCTTCCGTCTATTAATCCATCCATCCATATGTCCTTGTATCTATCCGTCTGTCTGTCTGTCCGTTTGTCCGTCTGTCTATCTATCCATATATCCGTCTGTCTTTCCATCCGTCCGTTTGTCTGTTTATCTGTGTGTCTGTCTGTCCATCCGTCTGTTCATCCATCCATCCATCGATCTATCCATCCATTTGTCCTTTTGTGTATCACTCTGTCGTCTTTCTGTCCGTCTGTCTGTCTGTCTGTCTGCCCATATATCCGTCTGTCTTTTCGTCCGTCTGTCTGTTTTTCCATCCATCGATCTATCCATTGATCGATATATCCATATGTACTTCTATCTATCTCTCTTGTCTATTTATCCATGTATCCGTCTCTCTGTCTGTCTTTCCATTCGACTGTCTGTCCGTCTGTCTGTTTGTCCATCTGTCCATTCATCCATCCATCGATCTATCCATCCATCTCTCTTTCAGTTTTGCACCCAATGTTTTGGAGATGTAAGTTTAAAAAAAAAATAATTGTCTGTTGCTGCCATGTGAGAGAGATGCTTGAGCTCCTCCTGAAGGTCAGGTGTTCAGACCAGGAATGTGATTATTACCATAATGATGATGATGCCTATGTGGTCAGTTAAATGAGTCACTCCCTTCCTCTCTTTCAAATGCTGGAAGTTTTACAGTATTAATGTTTCGGCTGTAAGGTGTAGCCTATAATTCGTCTGGTTTTGGGTTATGTCCACTTGACAAGGTCAGATGGGTGTGTTAATAGGTTTCAGTTTGTGTACCTCACACATGAATGAATGGCAGGGGTTATGTAAGGATATCTGATCGGCCTGGGAGGTCTGGAGTTTGCAGATATTGGTTTGTGTCTGGGGTCTGAATTTGACTCTGGGGAAATCAGCAATCTCTCTACTCTATCTCCATTAAAAAACTCGATGCATCTTCTTCCTGTGGATGGATTTATCTCTGGGGTCACAGTGCTGCTATCTTAGCTCATGGGCGTTAAAAAAACGATTCACTGACAATGATGAATATCTGATGAGACCACAGGAACTCACATGCTCTTGAGACCTGAGCTGTGTTGTCAAAGTTTTTAAGCTCATTTCACACTTATAAGAACTCTTAAAAAATTAGACACTGGTCAAACATCTGAAAAATATGGACACAGAATATCTGTCTGTCTGTCTGTCTATCATCTGTCTGTCTGTCTATCTATCCATCCATCCATCTGTCTATTCATCCAAACTATCGTCTGTCTGTCTGTCTGCCTGTCTATCCATCCATTAATCTATTCATCTTTCGATCTCTCTGTCTGTCTATTTATCATCTGTCTGTCAGACTATCTATCAATCTGTTGATTTATCCATCCATCTATCAATCTGTCTGTCTGTCTATCTGTCACCTGTCTGTCAGTCTGACTATCTATCTGTCGATTTATCCATCTATCTATCATCTGTCTGTCTGTCCGTCCATCACTCCGTCCTGCCTGACTGTCTCTCTGTCTGTCTGTCTGTCTATCTATCATCTGTCTGTCCGTCTGTCCATCTATCTATCCGTCTATCTATCCATCCATCTATCTATCCATCCATCCATCCATCCATCCATCCATCCATCCATCCATCTATCTATCCATCCGTCTATGTATCCATCTATCTCTCTGTCTGTCTGTCTGTCCGTCCGTCCGTCCGTCTGCCTGCCTGTCCGTCCGTCCGTCTGCCTGTCTGTCCGTCCGTCTGCCTGTCTATCCATCCCTCTGTCTGTCTGTCAGTCTATCCATCCAGTAATGAATCCGTCGATATATCTATCCATCCATCTGTCGATCTTTGTGCCTGTCTCTCTATCTATCATCTGTCTGTCTGTCCGTCCATCACTCCGTCCTGCCTGACTGTCTCTCTGTCTGTCTGTCAGTCCGTCGTCTGTCCATTAATCCATCCATCTGTCGATCTATCCATCCATTTATCTCTCTGTCTGTCTGTCTGTCTATTATCTGTCTGTTTTCTGTCTGTCTATCCCTCCATTCATCTATCTATCCATCTATCTATCTATCCATCTATCTATCTATCTATCTATCTATCTATCTATCTATCTATCTATCTATCTATCTATCTATCTATCTATCTATCTATCTATCTATCTATCCATTTGTCTGTCTGTCCGTCCATCTATCATCTATCTGTCGATCTAACCATCTATCTCTCTGTCTGTCTGTCTGTCTGTCTGTCTGTCTGTCTGTCTGTCTGTCTGTCTGTCTGTCTGTCCATTCCTCAATCTATCTATCTATCCGTCCGTCTGTCTGCATGTCTATCCATTGATCCATCCATCCATCTATCTCTCTGTCTGTCTGTCTGTCTGTCTGTCTGTCCATCTATCCGTCCATCTGTCTGTCTGTCCATTCATCAATCCGTGCTGTTTGTCTCTCTGTCTGTCTGTCTGTCTGTCTATCCATCCATCCCTCTGTCTGTCTGTCTGTCTGTCTGTCAGTCCATCTGTCTGTCCATTAATCCATCCATCTGTCGATCTATCCATCATCTATCAGTCTGTCTATCTATCATCTGTTTGTCAGTCCATCTATCTCTCTCTCTCTGTCTATCTATCCATCCATCCATCCATCCATCCATCCATCCATCCGTCTATCTGTCTGTCTGTCTGTCTGTCTGTCTGTCTGTTTGTCTGTATATGTGTGTGTATAAACAGAAATATTGCAGACATATTGTTTATAAATGTGCTGTCACAGAGATTGGTGAAATCTAAATCAGTGCCATCTGTCAGGGACATTTTCTGAGTCGTTCCATAAAAAAACACTTACAGTACAAATTACAACCTTACTTCTTCTTGACAGCAGAGAAAATGAAACAGAAACTCACAGTTCATTTCATTTCATAATCCTCTGCTCCCCATTACACAGCAAAAGCCCCGTACACTGTATTTCAACTGAAGCTGGTGAGTTATGTTTCTGCGAAATAATTTGTCTTGACACAGCTAATGAAAAGAGAGCAAGCCACTTAAAATGACAGCCGAGATTCACGTCGGTATTAAAGTAGCGTGTTTCTAGCAGATTTAGGATTGGGTTAAGATGAGTCCCTGCAGAGTAGCAGAATGTCATTACTGTACAAGAAGCAGACAGTATGGCAGACATTAAGAATGGATGTGTGCTAGATGGTAGGGCCTAATAGTCAGACACGGTACATCTCTTATGCATGAATTCTGTGCCATTTGTGATAACAGTGAATAATAACCCTGCTGCTATTTTTTGAAAGAGCTGCATTAAACTGATTTGGGTAAAAAGGCTGCTTCCCTGCATTCACAGTCATTCTTTTGTGAAGTCACACATACATTTTCAGACATAAACAAGTATTGTGGTTTCTGTGTAGCACGTGATAGAGCATTGCATTAGCATGGCAAAAGGTTGTGGGTTCGAAACCCTGGGATCACACGCACTAATACAATCTATACTTGTAATGCATTGTAAGTCACTTTAGATAAAAGCATCCACCAATGAATGTATTGCATTAACAGATTCAGGTTGTAGAGGAGACTTTGTCTGTAAAACTTGAAATTTTCTGAGATTCTGAATTAGAAATTTTCCTTAGTTGTCAGTTATAATCATAAAAATTAAAAGAAATAAACATTTGAAATATATCGGTATGTGTGTAATGAATGAATATAATATACAAGTTTCACTTTTTTAATTGAAAGAGTGAAATAAATCAACTTTCTGGTGATATTCTAATTATATGACCACATCCCAAAGATGTTCAATTGGGTTGAGATCGGGTGACTGTGGGGGCCATTTTAGGACTCTTTTTTTTCGTGACATGTTGCATTATCCTGTTGGAAGTAGCCATCAGAGGATGGGAACATGGTGGTCATAAAGGGATGGACATGGTCAGAAACAATGCTCAGGTAGGCCGTGGCATTTAAAAGATGCCCAATTGTCACTAAGGGGCCGAAAGTGTGCCAAGATAAGATCCCCCACACCATTACACCACCACCACCACCAGCCTACACAGTGGTAACAAGGCATGATGGATCCATGTTCTCATTCTGTTTATGCCAAATTCTGACTCTACCATCTGAATGTCTCAACAGAAATCGAGACTCATCAGACCAGGCAATATTTTTCCTGTCTTCAACTGTCCAATTTTGGTGAGCTCGTGCAAATTGTAACCTCTTTTTCCTATTTATAGTGGAGATGAGTGGTACCCGGTGGGGTCTTCTGCTGTTGTAGCCCATCCGCCTCAAGGTTGTGCGTGTTGTGGCTTCACAAATGCTTTGCTGCATACCTCGGTTGTAACGAGTGGTTACTTCAGTCAAAGTTGCTCTTCTATCAGCTTGAATCAGTCGGCCCATTCTCCTCTGACCTCTAGCATCAACAAGGCATTTTCACCCACAGGACTTCCGCATACTGGATGTTTTTCTCTTTTCACACCATTCTTTGTAAACCCTAGAAATGATTGTGTGTGAAAATCCCACTAACTGAGCAGATTGTGAAATACTCAGACCGCCCGTCTGGCACCAACAACCATGCCACGCTCAAAATGCTTAAATAACCTTTCTTTCCCATTCTGACATTCAGTTTGGAGTTCAGGAGATTGTCTCGACCAGGACCACACCCCTAAATGCATTGAAGCAACTGCCTTGTGATTGGTTGATTAGATAATTGCATTAATGAGAAATTGAACAGATGTTCCTAATAATCCTTTAGGTGAGTGTATATTACTAATGATTAACACATTTTTTATATATTTACTGTAGGAAATGTACAAAATATCTTTATGAAACATGATCTTTACTTAATATCCTAATGATTTTTGGCAAAAAATAAAAAGATAATTTTGACCCATATAATATATTACCCGTGCGGCTTATGACTGATTTTATGAAGTCACATTTGAGTTATAAGAAACTAAAACACTGAATGGTAGCATCTATAACAGCTGAGCATCATGATAACACTGTCATCATCTGTGATAAAGATAAAAACGCTTCTGAGAAATGTTATTGCTACACACACAACCACGCAGACACAGTTACCCGCATACACGCACGCACACCCATACAAATAAAGAGAATGGGTTTTTCTGGAGCACAGCCATTCACCACATTTACCAGATTCAGTTTCTTTAGAACAAACATATCAATATTATTGTACATCTGTGTACCATACACAGAAATAGAAAGGATATCCAGAGGTCTAAAGGTGTTTATTTGCAGATGTGGTCCTGGGGTTTGATTATGTGACTGGTCTACATTAGCAACCTCAACCTCATTGTGTCTAAATAAAGCATTAGTCATGAAGCATTGATAGAGGTGATGTTTGATTAAAATCAATATGGCCTTCATAAAGATTTCAGCTTAATAAGGTGTGTGTGTGTGCGTGTGCGCATGCGTGTGTGTGTGACCACACCAGTCATGAGCCCCATTCACTTCCATAGCAGTTAAATAGAATAGTGTGTTAGTTAATAGTTTGTTTGCAAACATTCCTCAAAATATCCTCCTTCGTGTTCATCAGAACAAAGAAATACAGGTTTGAAACAAAAACCTTTCAGTCCCTAATTTCATTTCTAAATAAGTTTTCATTCAGTTGAACAAGTTGTATTATATCAAATACACAAAATAACGTTTTTTAAGCATTGAAATAGGTGCCCTTTGTATAGGCTATATTTTTTACATTTTTGTTTACCCAGTCTGTACCAGATTTAAAGTTCACTACAGGTTGTATTTGCATATAACTGCGTATGTGACAAATAAATATCTTGAATCTTAAATCAATGAGCAATAAAACTCTTTAAGCCAGAGCATCTACAAAGCCAGCGTGCTGTCTGGTGAAGATAATACTAAACAAAACATGAATAAAATAATAATTATTCAGACATTAAATGCATTAAGAATGAAAGCATTGGTTTGACTGTGGATTGAAGCTCAGACGTTATGTCAATAGTCTGAATCATCTGTCCCCAATTTTAATGTTTATTGTCTTTCTGTGATGAATCTTTTGTGTTGAAGCATTCGCCGTTCATAAGTCACTTTGAATAAAGGCGCATGCTAAAATAATAAATGGGAATGCGCTCGTATGTCTTTGTATTATACGGCCAAGTTATGCTTTACTGTTCTAGTTTTCAAAAGAGACAGAATACTAAAATAATGACGGAAAATGAATATAATGAAGTGTGTTAATATGGAGATTTCAGAAAAGTAAGACAAATCTCAGCACGCCAGCTTGTAGCAAACATCACAAGAGAAAAATCTGAATAATACTGTTTATACTGTGCAGTATTCAGTAAGATGCATTTAGTCTTTGAAATGTGGTCAGAGAGACTTATTGAAACATAAATGGTATAAATTGTGTTATTGAATGAAATATGTCTTGATTTGTATGACGGACTAAATTGTGATAGATCACAACCAAACCTTTACATTTCCTATGATTATCATGATTGCAGTGTTTATGGTAAGAAGTATCCCTATGATATCTAAGACTTAAGGTCCAGGTTGCCATGGTAGTTTTAAATGAACTTGTCTGTATGTATGTTGGAGCGACGGCTCACGCTATGATTATTATAGTCATTATATAACCTGTCATTGTAAGTGGAATTGGCCAGCAGTGGCGTGCTTGGAACATGCTTGAGAAAAAAAAACAGATTTACGATTTAACAATCAATTTATTTTCGTATTTTTGTCATTTTATAGCCTTAAGACATTCAGTCAAACAAAATGAACTCTGAGTTAACTTCATCTGTTAAATAAAAAAACATCACCTTGTTTACTGCAGATATTATTCTTATTGCATGATTTTATAATGATTATATATTTTAATTGCTTTTATGAATCGGGTTATTACACATCATCTTTCAAAATGTTATACAAAATTTTCTGGATAATTTTAATATGCCCAAATATAATATCTTAAATTAAGATGCGTTACTGCTATTGATATGAATTGGGGAAATCGCAACCATTAAAATGGCCACTTTAACAAAGAAAGTAAAAAGAGCCAATTATCAACCGTGAAAGTATGACATCATCTGGGGGAGGGGCTCTGTACAGACTTGACTGTTCTTTGTGAAGTCCCTGCCGATTGACGACTAAGTAGGTACGATGACAAAATTTTCGAAAACCCCAAAGCTCAAAATTTATCACATGACTAGACAGAGCAGAGATTCCCATTTACAAAGATACCTGGATTTTAAAAGTTATGATATTTTCAATATTAGAAATCAGAGGATAAAGTTATATATGGATGTCAATGGAAGGTGTGGTGTGTGACCTAAAATGCTGCTTAACTGTTTCTTCTTCACGTATTGTTGTATTTAGTAAAAAAAAATACTAAAATCATGCAGCGAGAAGTGGATATTGCATGACACACATTTTATAATAACGCAGGTTAAAACAGATTTTTTTGTACGTGCGTGCCCACGATGTCAGCATTGCTACTATAAGCAAAGTGCAGCATATTGGCTTCCATGGCAATATTGTACTTTTTCATTTTACTCTTGTACCCGTAATCATGTTTACTTTTAGCAATTTTATTTAAAGATCCACGGTGTAGATTTTTAGTGGCAACTAGCGGTCAGATTGTGAATTCAATGGCTCACCCATTCCTTTCGAAACGCATAGAGAAGCTACGGTAGCGCCACAGGACAAACACGTGCTATGTTGAGCAGTTTATCCATTTAGGGATACTGTAGAAACATGACGGCGAAAATGGTGACTTCCACGTAAGGAGACCCGCAATCAGGGGCGCCGTAAGGGGGGGAAAAGTTAGGACGATTCTAAGGGCCCATGAACTTTTGAGGGCCCCAGCCAAGGACTGTGCCGCACACGCAAACCCCTTAAGCTGAGCCCTCTTAGCTCCGCCCAGTCTTTACTCTGCGTTTTAGCGCCGTCTTCAATCCACGGTCTCACAGTGCGCGTGAACTTCACAAGAGAGCAAGGTGTGTATATTTACTGCTATTTCCTATGATATCTGCATATGTGCACTTCCTTACTATAAATGCAGTTTACACAATGTGACGCTGGAGCAATACAATGCAGTTTTCTTTCCACTGTAAAGTCTTCGCTCTGTTCACCCCAGTTTAAAAAAACACAAGGTGATTTACATTCCCTGTTTTATGTTATGATTCTAATGCGAAGTCAGCCCTTATAAGCTGTTTTAACGTAGCCCGTATAAGCTTATTAACATAAACTAGAAATGCGATCGGTTACACACTGTTTTGTTTTGTAACGCAATATGCCAAGGAAGGATTTTTATGCAGTCGTAAATCGAGTTGGTTGTGATAAAACTGAAATGCAACTAAGGCTAAACTAGTCAAATTATGTATATTAAAGCTTCTCAACTTGCAACAGGTTTAAGAAATCAATGGAAATCTATGTCGTAATCTGCTATAGTTGTCATTCATTTCATTTTAGAGCCCTGTTGATTAAAAAACAGTCTGAAGAATCATTTAATAACAGTATAGCTGTTTTCTTAAAGAGTAACTAAACCCTAAACCAACTTTTTTTAGTTAATGATCTGTAAGAATGGGGTTTTATTAGTGCTGTTCACTGATTTTAGTAAGTTTTTTGACATTTGGATATAAAGTGTTTCAATACTACAATATATGGTGTAAAAACGTCTGAGTGCTGCCCTCTTCAGGTTGAATGGTGGCTACTGCAGTTGAATTTTCTTATTGAATGTTGGGTCCAAAAAATGCCTCGTAATGTAAGCAGGTTCAAGCTCACCACGCCGCTTTGGTCAAGCATTGTTGACCCAGTCTTATTTCAGGCAGAATGTACATAGAAAAGATGCATTGTTGTTGTTCGCCATTTTTAAATGTTACAATGTCTCGTGTGTAAGAGCTCAAGTATACAGTATGTCACTAAGACTGTCTCTGAAAATCAGACTAAAGCCTCAAATCTTATTGTGAGATAAAAAGCATCACAGTTTAATTTCAAGCATTAATTTCACTATGATTTCAATCGCTGACAGGACATTACTCAGTCAATATTAAAGATATCAAGTTTATATTTTCACAAATGTTCTTTACATTATATAGGATGATTTTATGTGGAAAACAGTAAATCACAAATAAATACTTCAGCTGGGTTTTCACAGGCATGGTCACATTTATCTTTAATCTTTAAGAATGTTGCATTTTCTCTGAATATTTGATTTAATGTACTGTATTTTTCAATTAAATTTGCATTGCACAATAAATTATCTTAGCTGCAGACATTGTAGGTGTCTATAAATACTGATAATTGTGGTCATAACAATAGCAAAATAAATAGTTCTGTATTATTAAATTACAGACAAAGATTTTGAATAGCTACAGTAGGTTGGATTGTATGTTTGGTACGAAATGGGTACGGGGGGGCCTGACCCCCTATTTTTTCATAGGGCCCAAAATTGCTAGCAGCGCCCCTGCCCGCGATGTAAATAAAAATCAGCTCTTTCTGTAAGGACGACCGGCCGTTGAATTATTACAAAGTAATAACAATGCATTTTAGCAAGTATGTAGCTATAATCATACTTACAGGTTGTGGTTAGGAGACACATGTTGTTCCAAATAAAGTGGGTACTGAACCATCTTTCATTGGCAAATGTCTAGTAAATCCCTCCTTGAAAAAGTAATTTAAACCACAGATTCTTCATATATCTTCATCCTTTGGTAGTGAAAACAAAACAAAAAACTGAAAACACAGCGTGATATCTTTACACACTAACTAGCTGTGGGCAGGTCATAGTTTTCGTTTCTCCTGGGCAAGGCTGTATGTGGAGATTATTATGCAAAGTGTTGGTATTACATGGATAAAGTCAGGCAGGAGATTCAATCCATATGACGACTCGTTTCAGCGATTCAGAGTCGACTCCCTACTTTAGAAGCCAATAACTTTATTGATCATGCACTTTTTGGTTCAACTACTTTGCACATTGTTTACATTGATGGACAGCTACATGACACACTGCAATACAGGTCAGTTTCGATTTTGGATTTGTGTGGCTCTTTAAATTGCAATTCTGTCAAGAGATACTTCTTAAAGTTACACAATGCACCTTTAATATGATTGATAATAAATATAGCAAACTTACTACAAAGTCCCAGTTTTGCTTGCAATGACTGGAGAATAAGTTGGTTAATTTTTATTAATAAACTGAATTTGGTAATATAAATAAAAACAATAGTATTTATATAAAAAAACAGTGAATTTCAACACTGATATGACGAGAACTAATGTCTCCTATCAATCAAAATCTTAAAAAACATCAACTTGATGCTTCAAAGTCTTTTCAGGCTCTCTTCTTGTCCTTTCATCTGTTCTCTTTCTGTGACCGCATCCTCCGGTTATCATTCAAACAGCCATAGAGAAGACTAGCAAGTACTTCACAATATTAAACTTTGTGTATGCACACACAGTATCTGACTTCCTTAAAAGACTTTGAAATGACTTCACCCATCACAGCTTAATTGAACACATTTTAGCTTTGTTAAAACCTGAAGTTCTCCATCTGTCAGAAATGGTCGAAACAGTGGAGACTCCAGCAAGCTATCTACAGTAGTAATGAATGCTGAAATGTTATCTATATGATATGAAGGTGGTCAAATATATACAGCAGGTTTGTGGCGGTTGAGAGACTTGAAATCAGACAGAGAGGAAAGTAATAAATTATTTGTGTTAGAGCACTGAACTTATTTAAGATCAGTTTTACTCAGTTATCTCTTGCCAGAAACTTCCTCACTACAAACACATTGATCCCAAGAGACCGTGTTTGATGCATGACCACTGGGTTATCGGTTGATTTCTCCAGGAACATTTGAGTTAGGAAGTGTATATATGGATGAAAGATATCTCAGGTCTCAGTCATACATGATTCAGAGATGCCCTGAGGAGCATCAGCCCACACACAGAGCTCTGTGACAAACACACACACCCAGAGAGAAAGAAACTCTTGTTGTTTATATGCTTGTGTGTGCGTGCGCGTGCGTGCGTTATTTTGTCATTTCTGCACCACAAGCATCAATAAATTGAAATGCTAAATGAATAATTGTGTTCGATTTCCAAACCTGGCAAAAAAAATCTGCTGCAGGGAGCCAAGCAGTTACCTTCCAATGTCTGCACCGCGTGTGTTTATGTTCAGGTAACTTAAGCTTTAAACAAGTCAACCTTCAGAAACATCTGCCAGAAACTTTATTTCTGATTTAACTTCTGCTGAGTTTACTAGTCTTGTATCGTGACCTTGTCTGCTGTAAGTTTTGTTGTTGGGTTATATTGATTTATAATGATAACATGCTTGTAATGTTTCTCATTCGCAAGTCATTTTGAATACAACAATCCGTTTAACTTCTCTTTTGTTTGTATATGCATGTATAGTTGAGTCACTTATGTGTGTTTGTCTTTGTGTTTTTTCTAATGTGGACAGACTGTTGAGGGGAGTAGTGACATGAATCACACATTACTCCACACTCAAATCTCTATGATATTTCTGTAACAGTGTGTCTGGGTTTAGACTGAGAAATTGGCAGGGTAATCTAATGTGGAGACCCACGGGAAACCAATTTCATTGGTACAGTCACAGATGGAGATCTGACATTTTCAATCTCCCACAAACCACAGCAGCACACATTAACTACAGTGACTCACACAAACACAATCTCTCTCTCGCTCTCTCTCTCTCTCTCTCTCTCTCTCTCTCTCTCTCTCTCTCTCTCTCTCTCTCGCTCTCTCTCTTGCTCTCTCTCAATTTCAATTTTAATTTTAATTGAGCTTTATTAGCATTTGATTGTTGTGAAAGTTGCCAAAGCATTAACATATTAGCATATTATATATAAATAATAATATATAAACAAACAAACAAAACATAAATGTTAATGTCATCTCATATGTAGCATAGTAAATAAATTAATACATAAGACAGGTCTATCCGTTTCTAACATTGTGACTGGTCAACGCTGAATTCATACATATTTTACGCTACGAGTTGGCTAATTTATATTAACCCTTGTGCCTTGTTCCAATTCCTTTCAATTAAACGGCTGTAAAAATGAATCAGATGGATATTTTTTCAATTGTTTTGCATAAATCTGTTAATCAACCTCAGTACTGATCAAAACTACCAAATGTTTACAAAAATGTCATGATTTTAACTCTTTAATTGCCAAGTTCATAAGGGATGTCACTGATTTGAGGGGGAAAAACTGATTTTCAATATAAAAAGTAATTTTGGACTGGATTTTCTTTTACCTTTTTCACAGTCTTGGGCATGTCAAAGATTATTTAAAACGTTGGCTTTGATCCATTTTTAGTTTTGTGCAGCATCAGATTTTCTTTTTTGTCCCTCATTTATGGTTTGTGGCCATTTTGTGCCCCACTGACTTCCATTATAACCACATTTTTTGATTGCAAAGCCATGACACCTTATTGTCATGCATTTTTGATTCTTTGTGGCTTTTCCTTTTGCAAAGAGGTAAAATTTGTCATTTTTACTGTTGATCATCATGTGGCACCATTAATCCTTTAGTAGGCCTGTGCAAAAACCAGAGCTTAATTTCTGGTTTGAACATTGAGTTATATGGACTATAACAGTCTATTTATGGTGATCAGCAGTGAAAATTATAAATTTTACCTCTTTGCAAAAAGAAAAAACATTTATCTGATACATTTTTACAGCAGTTTAATTTAGTGGCCAATTTTGGCCACTAACAACACAAAAGGGTAGTAAATTTGCCCATGGTATATTGTTGAGTTTTTGAAAAATTTCAAAGCATTTTCTTAAAACATGTGTAAATATAAGATTTGTCACCAAAAATCATTCCATTAGCTGAAACACAGAGAAAGTTCTGGCCAAATTAAGACAAAAAAAAGGCCAAAAATGGCCCCAACAGCACATAAGGGTTAATTAATAAGGCCACATTTATAAGTTTTGGTACAGCCTTGACCCCTGTGACGTTGGGGTTAGGGGCGGGGATAGGGGGTTCGGTTTAGTTGTTGTTTTTTCATTAGAATCATACAATTTTGAACGATTAACTTTGTTTGAATTGATACGAATTAGCAAACTCATAAAATATGTATGATTTCTCATGAGATCAGTCTGAAATGGCTAACACATATTTTACAGCTGCAGTGTAGTTGTGTTATCATCTTCACAAAGTATGAAGGGAATTTTCTTCTGTAACACTCGGTTAAATGAATGATGAATTAGTGTTTCAAGTATGGGGAGAAATGTTTCTCATCCTCTATTTGCTGTAGGTTACAGTGTCTCTGCTCTCTCGCTGTCCATGTTTGTCAACGTCTTCCTCTCTCTATTTCTATATCACGGTCATTTAGTTATTTGGAGAGGATTTGTCTTTCTTTAAATAGTTTCATTAATAGATAGTTTGCCAATTAGGGGTTTTATTTAGGGTCAAGTATCATTGCAGTTTATTTTGGAGTTCAAAATGTTCTTTTAGATTTTAATAATAATTCTGGGGTTGTAGCTGAGGTCAATTGGGAATTGAATTTCAAGTTGAAGAGCGAGTGTGTTAAGAGGATGAGATTTTCCTGAGGTTTAATTGGCGAGTACTCTCTTCTCGATCTCAATGTTCAGTAATTCAGCCCTGCGCGGGTCATTTGATGTGCTTCTGTGAACCCTTAAAATGGTTTTGCCAATTTCTAAAATTTTGTACTGGTCTCCAAATTTCACATCCATATAGACAAATTAGATTTATTAATGAATTAAATAATTTTATCCAAGTTTGAATGGGTAATTTTAAGTGACCACATCGTGACTTTATAGCATAAAAACTCCTCTGAGCCTTTTCGCTCAGTTTTGACAAACAGATCGAAGCTTCTCGAAGCGCTGATGTTGATGCCCATAACAGTAGCTGGCGCTATGCAGTAGGACTTGGCCATTGTAGGCTCTCCTGATTTCGCCAAGTGGTTGATGTCCTCAAGGCAACATTATGTTGACCCTGGGACAACACTTCAATCAACCAATCAGATTTCAGAAATAAGTTTACAGTTTGTTTTAAGTTTAAGCTTACAAACAGGATTAGCTTATAGACCATTGTTTTTCACTTATCAAGTCCCTCTGATTTAAGGGTTTGGTTATGGTTGGGGTTTGGGGTGGGTTTAGTTTTTGTGTGTCACCACAATATGTTGCCCTGAGGACATCAACCACTTGGCAAAATCAGTTCGAGCGCCTTTGTAAGTGAACTGATGTTTGATTCCCTGAGATCTGGCCCTTTTCTGGAACACCATTACTTTGGTTTTGTCCAGATTGACTGTCAGGGCTCATTCGTGACCGTATACTGTTCCAGCAGGGCTTTTCTGGAGACCCATAGGTTTGCGGGACAGCAAGACCAGATCATCTGCATATAGGACGAGCGCTCCAGTGATGATGCCAGATCATTTAGGGAGGTTAGAGTCGGACGCATACTGCATCCATGCCTAACTACACATCCCAGCCAGAAAAACTTTCTTTGGTTATTGATTTTCACTGCACATTTACTGTTGGGGTACTGCAATTGTATCAAAAGTTTTTCCGCCAATGCCAATAGGAGTTTGAACAGTAAACCGTCATGTCGGTGAAAGCTTTTTAAAATCTACAAAACATTCAAATATTTTCCTTTATTTGTTCTTGATGTTTTTGTTGAAAGAGTGTGAAGAGAATAGATGTTGTCGGATGTGCGTTGTTTTAGTAAAAATTCAATTTGTGCTTCATTTTCAATGTTCTGTGTAATTTAATATTGTGGTCTAATGTTTTCATATACAGAAAACCTTCACACTTGTTATTACAGATGAGATGAACACGGTCCTGTGTGATTTTATTATTTTGTGCAAGAAACATTTAATACACACCAAAACAAGAAAGAGTAACTGCATGATGTAGTCCAAATTTAAGCCCTTTTCACACAGAGATTACACGAAAAACACATCTGAAGTTTGCTCTCTCGAGAAACCACATGCGTGCATTTGTGTTTATGACAAGATCATAAGGAGTGTGTGATGCGCTGTTCTGTCACGCTGTTGAATGATCTCAAATTCAGGGCGTCAAAGAGCTGAAGCATAACTTCTGGTTGCGATGAAACATGTCTCCTCATTACGGCATGCCCCTTACGGCATTGAATGCATGCACAGATTCCGGAAAATCATCGGCAGTGTGAATGAACCAAAAACCAAACGATCCCGTATAAATTCCGGACACATTTTCCGTGTATTTTCCGTAGTCTTTGGGTGGACTTTGTTCACAAAGAATGCTTTCCGTGTGTGTTACCGGAATGTTAGGTCTTCTTTACGGAATCCCAGAACATTTACTGCACGCGTTTGTATTCACACAGAAGCCTCTCTGCCAAATTTATGGAAATTTTCTGGGACCAAAGTGCTGTGTGAATAGGGTTTAAGTTACAAATTAGCAGGGACTAGTTAGTCTGGAACCAATTGTTGGCTATTGATAAATTTACCATAAATTAAATATTATTGTTTGAATAACTTGATACAAATAAAAATAACTTATATTTATAACTAAATTAAAATAATTCTGCTTTTTTGGGTGTCACAAATTTAAGGAACGAAAAATGGAAACCCTGCTAAATACTCACTTAATAATATGATTTAATGAATATGCTAAATGTTTTTAAGGTAAGTGGTTGCACGCAATTAAATTATCTTAATTTAGATATATGTATTTAGTTGAACTTACTCAACTGTTTTTAGTTACCTTAGCACAATTCAATTGGAACTGGAAATCCTCACCCAGTTTGAGCAATATTGCTTTAATACAACACAAACTATATATGTAGTTCCAACTTAAATCACTCAAGTTCACACAGGTTGATTTAAAACACATGTGATATGACTAGAACCACTTAATATATTTCATTAAAACAATAAAATGATATTGTAATGGATTAAATGAGCTAATTGTAATTGTTAAAATTAATTAGGGTCAGAATAATTTGTTTTCAGTATTGTTTGCATTAGTTCACCTGATTCTGTTATAATGATGACATTGTATGCTTTATATTATAATTTAAGAAGGTCAAGAGCTCTGACGCGAGTAATCTCAATGTCACATATATTCAACACTTTCCATTAACACAAACAGCCATAAGCAATCTTAACCTGTCCACAATGAATGGAAATCTGTGAATTATTTATCATTTAAATCTTTCTTCCTTGTGTAGAAAACAATCAATACATGCTTGACATAAAATGTAGGTATAACCAGAAGCTATTTTAATGCAACAGTCTGCATGCATACACACACACCAATACATTTAAGCTGACAGATATTTTAGCCCTTTATGGTTTTGCAGTGTGAATTTCTATTTAAAGTAAAGTAAACTACACAAGAAAATAGGTATATAGGGGAGAGCGTGGCACAAAGTAACACTTTTTTGGTTTTGGCTCTTTCTTTAAAAAAATATTTAAATTAGATTAATAATTTTTTACACAATAAACACAAACATCTCTGCTACAAATGAACAGTTAAAGTTTGTTTGTGGGATCTACTGTTATCATACAATTACACAGAAAGTGACAGGAGTGCAAACGTTACCACATAGGTGGGGTTCATTGTAACAAACAGAGGGTTTGTTGTAACACCTGCTAGAAAATTGAGTTTAAACACAAATAATTCAATCAAATTCTATCTATATACTAAAGGTGGATATTGTTTATATATCTGCCTACAATAGATAGATATCCACACATTCATCCATCCATGATCCTTCATCTATCCTTGTGAATCAATGCATATAGATTTTTCTGAAAGGGCTTTACAATTAAGAAAAAATCATAATAGTGAGTTCTTTCCCCTGATACTGTATTAACAGTTATCATTTTGATGAATGGTATTGACAAAAATGTTTTCAATCCCAAATTATGGCTGGGATTAAAAAATGTTTTCAATCCCAGCCATAATTTACTAGGAGTTGCTGACATGTTTCATTTTTTTTTATGTTTTAGGTAACAAGATGGTGATTAGCTTGGATTTGCTGACTTACACCAAACTTATAATTTTTTTAACCAATTTCCCCAAAGGGATTAATAAACTTCCTATATATCTATGAAGACATTTACTTTAAAAACACTCTTTGTTCAATATCTTAACCAAAACACATCAAAACTTTTCACAAATTCACATAAATCATCTTCTGACAGTAAGAGAAAAATACTAAAATCACAAATTGCTCGAACCTGTCTGAATATGTAAAGTAGCTGTGTATCAATTAACCCTTTATCAGTTTGTGCCCACTCACCCTGCTATATACACTCACCTAAAGGATTATTAGGAACACCATACTAATACTGTGTTTGACCCCCTTTCGCCTTCAGAACTGCCTTAATTCTACGTGGCATTGATTCAACAAGGTGCTAAAAGCATTCTTTAGAAATGTTGGCCCATATTTGATAGGATAGCATCTTGCAGTTGATGGAGATTTGTGGGATGCACATCCAGGGGACGAAGCTCCCGTTCCACCACATCCCAAAGATGCTCTATTGGGTTGAGATCTGGTGACTGTGGGGGCCATTTTAGTACAGTGAACTCATTGTCATGTTCAAGAAACCAATTTGAAATTATTCGAGCTTTGTGACATTGGTGCATTATCCTGCTGGAAGTAGCCATCAGAGAATGGGTACATGGTGGTCTTAAAGGGATGGACATGATCAGAAACAATGCTCAGGTAGGCCTTGGCATTTATACGATGCCCAATTGGCACTAAGGGGCCTAAAGTGTGCCGAGAAAACAGTGGTAACAAGGCATAATGGATCCATGTTGTCATTCTGTTTACGCCAAATTCTGATTCTACCATCTGAATGTCTCAACAGAAATGGAGACTCATCAGACCAGGCAACATTTTTCCAGTATTCAACTGTCCAATTTTGGTGAGCTTGTGCAAATTGTAGCCTCTTTTCCTATTTGTAGTGGAGATGAGTGGTACCCGGTGGGGTCTTCTGCTGTTGTAGCCCATCCGCCTCAAGGTTGTGCGTGTTGTGGCTTCACAAATGCTTTGCTGCATACCTCGGTTGTAATGAGTGGTTATTTCAGTCAAAGTTGCTCTTCTATCAGCTTGAGTCGGCCCATTCTCCTCTGACCTCTAGCATCAACAAGGCATTTTCAACCACAGGACTGCCGCATACTGGATGTTTTTCCCTTTCACACCATTCTTTGTAAACCCTAGAAATGGTTGTACGTGAAAATCCCAGTAACTGAGCAGATTGTGAAATACTCAGAAACAACAACCATGCCACGCTCAAAATTGCTTAAATCACCTTTCTTTCCCATTCTGACATTCAGTTTGGAGTTCAGGAGATTGTCTCGACCAGGACCACACCCCTAAATGCATTGAAGCAACTGCCATGTGATTGGTTGATTAGATAATTGCATTAATGAGAAATTGAACAGATGTTCCTAATAATACTTTAGGTGAGTGTATATTTACAGTGAATCTTATTTATAGTGAAATCTGGATGAACTTTTTTAAAGAAATCACAAATGTGTGTTGAATTAGAAATATGAAAGAGTTTTTTATATTCCTAAATGAAAAGTATCCTTTATTAAGAACACATTTCTTTAGGGATGCACTGATATATCAATCAATATCAGCAGATTAAAGCAATTTTTCCATTATCCGACAACGGCTGATTGTTTAAAACAGCCGATGATGAGTGTAGAGTACACACTGGCAATCAAAAGGAGCAGAAAAATGCACCAGATCTCATACTGTGTGATTATTTTGAATTGGGTCACAATAAGTTGAAGTTTATACGGTCTGAACTTCTAGGATTTCACAGCATAAAATTTAAGTTAAAAGAAAAACTATCAGTATCTAGCATGCTATCAAATATCGGTATGTTTGTATCAGTGCATTCATAATTTCTTTATAATTCTCAGTCTAAATTTGTTATCTATAAAATAAATCTGTCTGTCTGT
Source organism: Paramisgurnus dabryanus (assembly GCF_030506205.2). Taxonomy (NCBI): domain Eukaryota; kingdom Metazoa; phylum Chordata; class Actinopteri; order Cypriniformes; family Cobitidae; genus Paramisgurnus; species Paramisgurnus dabryanus. The sequence continues at coordinate 54,602,222 of NC_133338.1, forward strand.
ATCTGTCCAAGTCATACACCTAAAAAATAAAGCTGTTTATTTATATCATTGCCTTAATGTGAGTTGTGTCTAGAACAGATGGTATGACCCACACAGAGATCTGATCTCACCGTCACCGAGTCAGTCTGATTACATGAAGAGATTCAGCCTCAATTCATAAGAACTGTGACAACATTTCCGATGCTTGAAGTGAGCGGTTAATCTTACAGTGTGATTGACTGGATTAAATTACTATCCTAAACTTTCATTTAAACCTCCATCAAAATGTCTTTCTCCCCACCAATCTTGACACGCTGAGATATAAGAGAAAGGTATTAAATGTCCCATTACGTTTGACGTCTCTAGCGGCTCATAAATATCACACCTCACCTTCGACTTAAACCTGGTTCCTCCTACTACTACGAAAGTAAAGAAAATAAATATAGGGCCAATGGTGACAGTATAATCTAGCAATAAATATTCATGAGCACTAGAAAATCAGCTTCAGAACTGCTGTTAAAAGCATTCGCCTCTCCATCTGTGTTCAGGAATTAAACACACTCTCAATTTTTATGTCTTACAAGATGGAGAGCAAGGACACAACATTGCTGTTTCCTACACTTGAGCAACTAAAGAGATAAAAAAATAAAATAATATCATAAGCACAAGCACTGTAAAGAGTTAATGGTGTTTCATGTGTGTGCCGGTGAGTGAGAGCATTTAAATGTGACAATTACAATAACAAGCTCATTTAAACCCATTATCATCCTGCATAGTGAGAGTCTCTAGTTGTCTCCATCTCTTTCCATTGTATTTCAGGATGAGCAGAAAATCAGTTGTTACCTCACAGCAGTGAACCATTTCTGTCATACCTTTTATGAAACAGAAAGGTTCTTCAGCTATTAAAGGTTCTTTATGGAACCATTTAACCGAAAATGGTTCCGCTGTGGCATCATGAAGCACCTTTGCTTTTAAGAGTGTATAAGCATTCATGGTTCCTCACAGAACCTTAGGTCAAAGGCTCTTATAAAAAAACATTTATTTCCATTAGAAAAATCTTTTAAACATCAGAAAGGTTCTGTGGATGTTCAAGGTTCTTTATGATACCGTGCCACGCAACAGATTTTGGGACTTTATTTTGAAGAGTGTATTTTATTCGTCTGTTTAGTCTGACAGCTCTCTGCTTATGTAAGATAACACTTAAAACTAATTAACCTCTCAACAAAACACAAAGGATGCGTTTGTGTGAAGACATTTCGTTTCTCTCGTGATTCATTGGTGCCCGTTACGCGCTTGATGGATGTTGAATCAGTTTGGAAAGAGAGAGAGACCTGCTCGTGCCTTCGGTTACTGTTGTGCTTTCTGATGTCATAATGAAATGGAAAGGATGAACAAAATGAGGCAGAGAGAGAGAGAGAGACCTCGAGAGCGTCGCGTCCAGGTGCCGCCAGTTCTCATTCTCTGAAAACAAGCGAAGTTTATTGCGCGTCAACCGCGTGAGGAGCGCGACATTTGCGCAGGTGTGCTGTCAGGTAAGTGCACTTTTTCAGTCTTTGCGCTGGTTATACTGTAGTTGTTGTTTACGCATTCGTCAGACGGTAGTCGCTGTGTCTCACAATCATGCGTGATAAGCCCATAACAGGTGATGGAAATGTGGAAAATAATTATTTATTTGTTTTTACAAGTGTGAATTGTTTTTTTATATATTATTATGAAAAATATTTGTTTGATTCTGTTTAAATTATGCTACAACATGGCATGTTGGAAAATGATTTTGGTGGTTTTAAGTTTATTTGTCAGCACAGATGTCAGTGAAATGCTAATAAGGCTCAGGCTTTCCAGCTTAATACAAACATAATAGGCCTAAAAGAGCAAATAAAGTGCAAAGTAAAACGGCGATTATTTGATAGAAATAGCATAGATATACAAAATGTATGGTGTGTGGGCAATATCTCTTTAAAATGAAGATGCTCACTGGCTGTGGATAAAATATTTGTATTAGTAGCCTAATGTGAGCAAGTATTTAAGTCTTAATGTAAACAATGAAATTATGTCTTTATACTGGAAATGTTGTTGGAATGCCGTATTAAATAAAAACACATAAAGTGATGTGATTGTGTGAGTAGGCTGATTGATTTTGTTATGACATGTATGCATTCTTTCAGCAAAAACTATTAAAGTTATAACGTTCATGCTTAGTTTGGTTTTTGCGCAACTACGCATCCAGTGACTTTTTATTTCTTCTTTGTATTCAGGCTGTTAATGCACGCAAATATGGACTCAGACGCCGTTGAAGTATTCAAGTGCCAATCCACGTTCGCGGATGAGTGCGAACTTAACGCGTCTCTGACGGGTGACAGTGACGCGCGTAACGCGACCCTTGGCGGTGGATTGACGCATGATGGCATGTCGCCCTTGATACCGGTGATCACAGTGGTTTATTCCATGGTGTTTGTCGTGGGACTGATAGGAAACTGTCTGGTTATGTATGTCATAATCAGGTATAGTATTCATTTCCAGTATATATAAGGTTGTACATTTTAACATTTACAAAATATCTTTGAAAACACGAGAATACACGTATAAATGAAGAATCTTCAGTAACTCACTGATTCACCTTGAGAAACCCTCAGAAGAGAAATCATTTTAATGTATTTGGCAATTGTTTAAAGAAAGAGAGAATAAAAGTTTTTTGTGCAACATTGACAAACTTTTGGTTTCAATTGACTGCTTTCATTGTTTTTCTATACTGCATGTCTTTTTGTTTATTTACTATTCTGTCTATCGACCTACCCAGTGTAAATGTGTAAACAAAAACCTGCACAATATTAATTTCCTTGCTTTCAGTCTTTCTCTCTTTTAAATGTCCATTGCATTGACCTTTATAGCAGAATTCTTAAACATTATAGCAGCCGTATCCTTAAAAAATATTATTTCTTCCCCAGAGTTTTTCCATTACAGAAAAGGTCACAGTCAAAGAATGGATTTCTTTAATAACTTCAGGCAAATTACGATATGTGTTATCTTGAAGTATGGCGTACAAGCCTACGGTAAAGTCTTTTGCTTGAAGTGTTTTCAGATACACAGAGTTATCCTGAATGTGATCTCGTGTGCGATTTAATTGTGATTTAGAGAAGTGATTTTCTGTCCTGCATCGCAGTCCATGCTGACTCAGAGATTTTTAATAGCACTGCTGTAGTTCCCTGCTGCCTTTCTCTATTTATGTCACCAAAGTTCTGATAAATCAAAACTCTCCAAGTGAGCAAGTAGACAGATAGATGAAGGAACACCACTGTAGGATCCACATAGAGAGAAAGAGAGAGAGAGATAGAGAGAGAGAGATGAGATGTGATGTAAAACACATTAAAATGAAGGATGAACATATTTTCCACTAATTGTGTGTGTCATGTATCATGCTAGGTTATATGTTAGAGTGAAGCTTTACAATCTGAGATTTCAAGATTTAAAGGGATATTTCACCCAAAAATGAAAATTCTGTCATCATTTACTCTCAAAACCATTTTTTTATTTTGATGAACACAGAATATATTTTGATAAATGATGGTAAGCACAATATTTTTTTAAAGTACAATGATCTTGGAAATGTGATTTCCTTTATGTGATTTCACTATATATTTTAACTATATCTACAGGTACACTAAGATGAAGACTGCCACCAATATCTACATCTTTAACCTGGCATTAGCCGATGCGTTGGTCACCACCACCATGCCGTTTCAGAGCACCGACCACCTGCTTAACTCGTGGCCCTTTGGTGAAGTTGTGTGTAAAGTCTTCATCTCTATTGACTACTACAACATGTTCACTAGTATTTTTACTCTCACTATGATGAGTGTGGATCGGTACGTGGCCGTTTGTCATCCTGTTAAAGCATTGGATTTCCGCACCCCACTCAATGCCAAAGGCATCAATGTGGGAATATGGATTCTGTCATCAGCCGCTGGGATTCCAGCAATGGTGCTGGGAGGAACACAGACGAATAATGGTAAGAATACAAATGTACACTATGTATTAATGCCGTTTGAGCTTCATGCTACAAACCTTCAGTCTATTTTTCTGTATCTTTTTTGTAACTGATCAGACAAGTTGTTGTCCCAAATCAGACAATTTCTTATGAACTGGCAAACTATACTTATAACCTTCATATAACCTTTAAACTTGAAATACTGACTCATCATTCATTTAAACTACAGTATGCCTATCCTAGCTAACCAGCAATATTCCCGTAACTTTGGCTAACGTTTTCTAAAGGTTCTTTTAAAGTTATCAAAAAATGTTCTTCCCTAATGTTATCTGCAATTGATAAACGTCCTTGAAACGTAAGCATTAGAAACGTAACGTTATAATTGCATTGTTAGCTGAATGTTCTAAAAACATTAACATTGAGAGCGTTACCATTCCGTAGTTCTAAAAAAAACATTAACATTGAAAGCGTTACCATTCCGTAGTTCTAAAAACATTAGCATTGAAAGCGTTACCATTCCGTAGTTCTAAAAACATTAGCATTGAAAGCGTTACCATTCCGTAGTTCTAAAAAAACATTAACATTGAAAGCGTTACCATTCCGTAGTTCTAAAAACATTAGCATTGAAAGCGTTACCATTCCATAGTTCTAAAATCATTAGAAATTAAAAGCGTAACCATTCCGTAGTTCTAAAAACATTAGCATTGAAAGCGTTAACATTCCATAGTTCTAAAAACATAAGCATTGAAAGCGTTACCATTCCGTAGTTCTAAAAACATTAACATTGAAAGCGTTACCATTCTGTAGTTCTAAAAACATTAGCATTGAAAGCGTTACCATTCCGTAGTTCTAAAAACATTAGCATTGAAAGCGTTACCATTCCGTAGTTCTAAAAACATTAGCATTGAAAGCATTAACATTCCATAGTTCTAAAAACATTAGCATTGAAAGCGTTACCATTCCGTAGTTCTAAAAACATTAACATTGAAAGCGTTACCATTCCATAGTTCTAAAAACATTAGCATTGAAAGCGTTACCATTCCGTAGTTCTAAAAACATTAGCATTGAAAGCGTTACCATTCCGTAGTTCTAAAAACATTAGCATTGAAAGCGTTACCATTCCGTAGTTCTAAAAAAACATTAACATTGAAAGCGTTACCATTCTGTAGTTCTAAAAACATTAGCATTGAAAGCGTTACCATTCCGTAGTTCTAAAAAAACATTAACATTGAAAGCGTTACCATTCGGTAGTTCTAAAAACATTAGCATTGAAAGCGTTAACATTCCATAGTTCTAAAAAAACATTAACATTGAAAGCGTTACCATTCCGTAGTTCTAAAAAAACATTAACATTGAAAGCGTTACCATTCTGTAGTTCTAAAAACATTAGCATTGAAAGCGTTACCATTCCGTAGTTCTAAAAAAACATTAACATTGAAAGCGTTACCATTCCGTAGTTCTAAAAACATTAGCATTGAAAGCGTTACCATTCCGTAGTTCTAAAAAAACATTAACATTGAAAGCGTTACCATTCTGTAGTTCTAAAAACATTAGCATTGAAAGCGTTACCATTCCGTAGTTCTAAAAAAACATTAACATTGAAAGCGTTACCATTCTGTAGTTCTAAAAACATTAGCATTGAAAGCGTTACCATTCCGTAGTTCTAAAAAAACATTAACATTGAAAGCGTTACCATTCCGTAGTTCTAAAAACATTAGCATTGAAAGCGTTACCATTCCGTAGTTTTAAAAACATTAACATTGAAAGCGTTACCATTCTGTAGTTCTAAAAACATTAGCATTGAAAGCGTTACCATTCTGTAGTTCTAAAAACATTAGCATTGAAAGCGTTACCATTCTGTAGTTCTAAAAACATTAGCATTGAAAGCGTTACCATTCCGTAGTTCTAAAAACATTAGCATTGAAAGCGTTACCATTCCGTAGTTCTAAAAACATTAGCATTGAAAGCGTTACCATTCCGTAGTTCTAAAAAAACATTAACATTGAAAGCGTTACCATTCTGTAGTTCTAAAAACATTAGCATTGAAAGCGTTACCATTCCGTAGTTCTAAAAAAACATTAACATTGAAAGCGTTACCATTCCGTAGTTCTAAAAACATTAGCATTGAAAGCGTTACCATTCCGTAGTTTTAAAAACATTAGCATTGAAAGCGTTACCATTCCGTAGTTTTAAAAACATTAACATTGAAAGCGTTACCATTCTGTAGTTCTAAAAACATTAGCATTGAAAGCGTTACCATTCCGTAGTTCTAAACACATTAGCATTGAAAGCATTACCATTCCGTAGTTCTAAAAACATTAACATTGAAAGCGTTACCATTCCGTAGTTCTAAAAACATTAGCATTGAAAGCGTTAACATTCCATAGTTCTAAAAACATTAGCATTGAAAGCGTTACCATTCCGTAGTTTTAAAAACATTAACATTGAAAGCGTTACCATTCTGTAGTTCTAAAAACATTAGCATTGAAAGCGTTACCATTCCGTAGTTCTAAACACATTAGCATTAAAAGCATTACCATTCCGTAGTTCTAAAAACATTAACATTGAAAGCGTTACCATTCTGTAGTTCTAAAAACATTAGCATTGAAAGCGTTACCATTCCGTAGTTCTAAAAACATTAGCATTGAAAGCGTTACCATTCCGTAGTTCTAAAAAAACATTAACATTGAAAGCGTTACCATTCCGTAGTTCTAAAAACATTAACATTGAAAGCGTTACCATTCCGTAGTTCTAAAAACATTAGCATTGAAAGCGTTAACATTCCATAGTTCTAAAAACATTAGCATTGAAAGCGTTACCATTCCGTAGTTCTAAAAACATTAGCATTGAAAGCATTACCATTCTTTAGTTCTAAAAACATTAGCATTGAAAGCGTTACCATTCTGTAGTTCTAAAAACATTAGCATTGGAAGCATTACCATTCTTTAGTTCTAAAAACATTAGCATTGAAAGCGTTACCATTCCGTAGTTCTAAAAACATTAGCATTGAAAGCGTTACCATTCCGTAGTTCTAAAAAAACATTAACATTGAAAGCGTTACCATTCCGTAGTTCTAAAAACATTGACATTGAAAGCGTTACCATTCCGTAGTTCTAAAAACATTAGCATTGAAAGCGTTAACATTCCATAGTTCTAAAAACATAAGCATTGAAAGCGTTACCATTCCGTAGTTCTAAAAACATTAACATTGAAAGCGTTACCATTCTGTAGTTCTAAAAACATTAGCATTGAAAGCGTTAACATTCCATAGTTCTAAAAACATTAGCATTGAAAGCGTTACCATTCCGTAGTTCTAAAAACATTAACATTGAAAGCGTTACCATTCTGTAGTTCTAAAAACATTAGCATTGAAAGCATTACCATTCTTTAGTTCTAAAAACATTAGCATTGAAAGCGTTACCATTCCGTAGTTCTAAAAACATTAGCATTGAAAGCGTTACCATTCCGTAGTTCTAAAAAAACATTAACATTGAAAGCGTTACCATTCCGTAGTTCTAAAAACATTAACATTGAAAGCGTTACCATTCTGTAGTTCTAAAAACATTAGCATTGAAAGTGTTACCATTCCATAGTTCTAAAATCATTAGAAATTAAAAGCGTAACCATTCCGTAGTTCTAAAAACATTACCATTGAAAGCTTTACCATTCTGTAGTTCTAAAAACATTAGCATTGAAAGCGTTACCATTCCGTAGTTCTAAAAACATTAGCATTGAAAGCGTTACCATTCCGTAGTTCTAAAAACATTAACATTGAAAGCGTTACCATTCTGTAGTTCTAAAAACATTAGCATTGAAAGCGTTACCATTCCGTAGTTCTAAAAACATTAGAAATTAAAAGCATAACCATTCCGTAGTTCTAAAAACATTAGCATTGAAAGCGTTAACATTCCATAGTTCTAAAAACATTAGCATTGAAAGCGTTACTATTCCGTAGTTCTAAAAACATTAGCATTGAAAGCGTTACCATTCCGTAGTTCTAAAAACATTAACATTGAAAGCGTTACCATTCCGTAGTTCTAAAAACATTAGCATTGAAAGCGTAACCATTCCGTAGTTCTAAAAACATTACCATTGAAAGCTTTACCATTCTGTAGTTCTAAAAACATTAGCATTGAAAGCGTTACCATTCCGTAGTTCTAAAAACATTAGCATTGAAAGCGTTACCATTCCGTAGTTTTAAAAACATTAACATTGAAAGCGTTACCATTCTGTAGTTCTAAAAACATTAGCATTGAAAGCGTTACCATTCCGTAGTTCTAAACACATTAGCATTGAAAGCGTTACCATTACGTAGTTCTAAAAACATTAACATTGAAAGCGTTACCATTCTTTAGTTCTAAAAACATTAGCATTGAAAGCGTTACCATTCCGTAGTTCTAAAAACATTAACATTGAAAGCGTTACCATTCTGTAGTTCTAAAAACATTAGCATTGAAAGCGTTACCATTCCGTAGTTCTAAAAACATTAGCATTGAAAGCGTTACCATTCCGTAGTTCTAAAAACATAAGCATTGAAAGCGTTACCATTCCGTAGTTCTAAAAAAACATTAACATTGAAAGCGTTACCATTCCGTAGTTCTAAAAACATTAACATTGAAAGCGTTACCATTCCGTAGTTCTAAAAACATTAGCATTGAAAGCGTTAACATTCCATAGTTCTAAAAACATTAGCATTGAAAGCGTTACCATTTTGTAGTTCTAAAAACATTAACATTGAAAGCGTTACCATTCTGTAGTTCTAAAAACATTAGCATTGAAAGCATTACCATTCTTTAGTTCTAAAAACATTAGCATTGAAAGCGTTACCATTCCGTAGTTCTAAAAACATTAGCATTGAAAGCGTTACCATTCCGTAGTTCTAAAAAAACATTAACATTGAAAGCGTTACCATTCCGTAGTTCTAAAAACATTAACATTGAAAGCGTTACCATTCCGTAGTTCTAAAAACATTAGCATTGAAAGCGTTAACATTCCATAGTTCTAAAAACATAAGCATTGAAAGCGTTACCATTCCGTAGTTCTAAAAACATTAACATTGAAAGCGTTACCATTCTGTAGTTCTAAAAACATTAGCATTGAAAGCGTTAACATTCCATAGTTCTAAAAACATTAGCATTGAAAGCGTTACCATTCCGTAGTTCTAAAAACATTAACATTGAAAGCGTTACCATTCTGTAGTTCTAAAAACATTAGCATTGAAAGCATTACCATTCTTTAGTTCTAAAAACATTAGCATTGAAAGCGTTACCATTCCGTAGTTCTAAAAACATTAGCATTGAAAGCGTTACCATTCCGTAGTTCTAAAAAAACATTAACATTGAAAGCGTTACCATTCCGTAGTTCTAAAAACATTAGCATTGAAAGCGTTACCATTCCGTAGTTTTAAACACATTAGCATTGAAAGCATTACCATTCTTTAGTTCTAAAAACATTAGCATTGAAAGTGTTACCATTACGTAGTTCTAAAAACATTAGCATTGAAAGCGTTACCATTCCGTAGTTCTAAAAACATTAGCATTGAAAGCGTTACCATTCCGTAGTTCTAAAAACATAAGCATTGAAAGTGTTACCATTCCGTAGTTCTAAAAACATTAGCATTGAAAGTGTTACCATTACGTAGTTCTAAAAACATTAACATTGAAAGTGTTACCATTCCGTAGTTCTAAAATCATTAGAAATTAAAAGCGTAACCATTCCGTAGTTCTAAAAACATTACCATTGAAAGCGTTACCATTCCATAGTTCTAAAAAAAACATTAATGGTGCTTTTCCATTGCATAGTACCCCACGGTTTAGTTTAGTTTGGGTCGGGTCAGCTCACCTCACTTTGGCGTGGTTAGCTTTTCCATCGAGTTTAGTATCACTTCGGAGTGGGAGGGATTATAGGTGTGTCGTTATATTTACGCTGCCTACTGCTGTGACATCATACAAGTGAGAGCGTTGTTGTACATTCCCATACATTTATTTATTTATCAGTCTGCCACAAAATTTAAATCGGCCACCACAAATAGATGTTTGCACATCACGTTTATAACTACCTCTGTCTCACATGACAGTTTCTGTTCAAACACTTGACCCGTGGCGTCAGTCGACGGCGCTCCGCTGAGCCTCATTCAAGTTGCATTTAAGCATATATAATGCGGACGTGCACGTCGCGAATGTGCCGCCACAAACTGCAAGTCTGGAAAAAACTGTTATGGTGTCCCGGATTCTCAACCTGTGGATATTTTTCATCGCTAAAAGGGTGTTTAGAAACTTATAGCAGAACGCAGATAACAACATGTTTGCTTGAGACAGCGCAAGCTAGCAGTAAGCTAAAGCTAATATTTACATTATAGCGATGACGCTTCTCTCAGACCAATCAGTGACCTACAGTGTTTTCGCGTCATGTTTGGTATCAGCTCGGGTCGCTTGGAACCCCAACCGAGGTGGTACGAAAAAAAGTATTGGGTACTACGTACTGCACCCAATGGAAAAGCTCCCAAAAGTAAGCTGACCCGACCCAAACTAAACCAAACCGTGGGGTAATATGCAATGGAAAAGCGCCATAACATTGAAAGCGTTACCATTCTGTAGTTCTAAAAACATTAGCATTGAAAACATAACCATTGCGTAGGTAATATAAAATGTTTAAAATGTTAGCAGAGCAAACGTTATAATTGCATTGTTAGTGGAATGTTCTAAAAACATTAGCACTGAAAACGTTACTATTGCGTAGTTAATTTAACGTTTTTAAAATGTTAGCAGGGCAAACATTAAAATTGCATTGTTATTGGAACGTTCTAAAAACATTAGCATTTAAAGTGTTACTGTTGCGTAGGTACTTTAACGTTCTGAAGTCGTTAGCATCAGAAACATTATAGTTGCTTAGAATTTTCTAAAAACATTAATATAACAGCAGACTGAACAGTTCAAAAAACGTTTTGAATAAACCTTTTATAATCAAACAATAACGTTCATACAACGTGTTAAAATTTTTACTGTTCTAAGAGCGTTTAAACATTGTTTTATAACCTAATCTGAAGTTTAAGAAAACGTTCTTAGAACATTAATATAATGGCAAATGAAATATTTTAAAAACACTTTTTAAAAAACGTTCTTAGAACATTAATGTAACAACTGTTCGAACCGTTCTAAAAAACTTTCTGAATAACTTTCTTATAACAAAACAATAACGTTAAAACAACGTCTAAAAAACTGGACGTTTTTAACGTTCTGAAAATTGTAAAACATAAACATTTCAACTTTAATTTAGCTTTGTTTTTTATTTATCTCTGTAATTCTCTTTTAACATTTATTTGTTTTTCAGGCACCACCGAATGTGCTCTGCAGTTTCCTGATCCATATGAATACTGGGACACGGTGATGAAAATCTGCGTCTTTGCCTTTGCCTTCGTCGCGCCCGTCCTCATCATCTGCGTCTGCTACTCACTGATGCTCCTGCGTCTGCGCAGTGTCCGCCTTCTCTCTGGCTCTCGAGAGAAAGATCGCAACCTTCGTCGTATTACTCGTCTCGTCCTGGTGGTCGTGGCGGCTTTCATCATTTGCTGGACGCCCATTCATATATTTATCCTACTTAAAGCCCTGGTGGTGATTCCTGAGACGACACCTGTCATGGCCGCCTACTTTCTGTGTGTGGCCCTGGGTTACACCAACAGCAGCCTCAATCCTGTCCTTTATGCTTTCTTGGATGAGAACTTCAAGAGATGTTTTAAGGACTTCTGTCTGCCTGTAAGGGGGCGAGCTGGAGGTTTAGGGGTTACGGGAGGAAGGGTCAAGGCGTCCAGGGAAGCCCCCGAGCTCGTAGAGAGACCACCAAGGATGGCAAAGCCGGCATGACTAGCCGTGGAACTGTCCACCATAACACAGACCGTGAAGGAGGATTCAAACACACTGGGATTGACGCAAGTTTCTTCTGCGCTCTGATGAAATCGTGGAACATCTGAACAAACAGTATTAAGATTGAGGCAAACGTTGCACAGCAATAAGACTGGAAAAGTGTGAATAAGCAGCTATAGCTTTGTCTGATGGCGAGCATTAAGACTTCATTAGTTTGCATATTTTTAATCAAAGGAAGAAAAGGAGTGCAGATTTAAAAACTGAATTAAAGCCCGAAGCTGTCAGGGCTGTAGCTCATGTGGTTGCACATAAGAGTCATTAGGAGTCATGGGGGCATCGGATCAATTGTGTGATAATGGCCCAGTTTTGCTTAATTAAAAGTCCATTAATAAATAAGAAATCTATAAACCACGCCTGCATGTTACTCAACAGAAAATCTCCTGATGTGTAAAGCCATCACACAGACATATGTTAAAATAAATTGATTTAATGTATCGACATGTAAAATCTCTCAGATACTGTAGGGTGTGATGAGCTATAAACAGACTTAATCTGACTTACACTCAATATGTCTAAATATCTGACGATAACAGTAATATCATAAAACCTTGGAGGTCATACAGTATTTTACTCGGTCATTAAAAGAAGGAAAAATGAGCGATGCTTTGCATAATAATAAGGATTATTATGCTTTCTTTTTGTTTCTGATTTCTGTAAAATGGAGTGACCTGCAGGATTAACATGATGTTCTTGAAGAAAAACATAAGGAATGAGGCTGGATTCATTTTAGGTTGGATTTTTAATGTAAAGTTGTAAATAGCATAAGTCTCAGGGATTTGTGCATGGTTCGGGGTTTATTTTAATTCATTTTATAATCAGACTGTCTATTCATGGCTCATGACACATGGGCGCAGTAAATCTCTTTGGATATTTGCATAAACGTAAATGCTATATGTGCAGTAAGACAAATCATTCAATCGTTCCAAATGTCTGCAGTCCCATTGCATTGTGTTACCAACACAAAGACTGTGGAAATACATATTGAAAAAATGTAAAAACTGAATGCACTGTAAGGCGCTTTGGATTAAAGGTGTAATATGTTTTTTTTATTTTTGCGGCTTCTAGTGGTGAGATTACAAAATGCAACCAACCTCAATTTCAAAAAGCAATGAGAAGCTACGGTAGCCACCACAGGACAAACACGTCATTGTATGAGACAACGTAGGGACAAGACAAACTCTGTAGTGTAGAGCAATTTGTACATTGAGGGCTACTGTAGAAACATGATGGTGACTTCCATGTAAGGAGACCCGTGATGTATGTACATAAACACGGCTCATTCTAAGGTAATAAAAACAATAGAGTTCATTATGTAAGATCTTTATACAGCATTGATATGTTAGTTATGTATATTATAATGCATTTGTTTCAAAAGATCCTACACATTGCACCTTTAATGCATCTGTCAATGCATAAATGTAAATGTTTCTCTATCGCATAGGTTATACAAATCAGCACAAATTTTCCTTGACACTAATGTATTTCTAGTACTGTAGATTTACATTGCCATTCTGTGCCAGTAAAAACAACTGCTTACTTGTAATCATTGTGTTATCTCACAAACTTTTGTTTATTCTTTATCTGAATGTTATAAAATCTCAGTGTTTTAATGTGATGAGGGTCTCTAGCTCTATCTGCAATAAGCATTACATATGTTTCCTGAAAATTGTTAATGATTAAATATAATTACAGGTACATTTAGTTTCATTATTTTCAGCTTTTTTTCAAATGGTTATATGTTTTATTAATTTAATAATTTGCTAATATTTTCTGTAAAAAGCATCTTTTTTAGCTGAAATTATGAAATGCTCAGAATTTTCTGTTGTCTGATTTTTTTTTACTGTCAAACTTTGTTACCAAAGTAGAGTAACGTTGTTGACCGTCATGTATGTGTGTGTGAGAGAGGAAGTGTGTGTTTCTCTCTGCTAGTTTTGTTACATAATGTCAACACTGTTACTCTACTTTGGTGATCCACCAAACATGACTGTAAGTACCAAACTATTAAAATAATTAGTGAAATAATTGCATCTTTTCTCTGAAGAGGTATCTTTTACAGGTGTCTTCTTTAACCTGGACATACAGTAAACTGCTTATATACAAATGTATCTTTTAAGGGGCATCATTTCAAGCTTGTATCTTAAGGCATCGTAGTGGCCTTTCTGCATGTTTAAGCTTTACAGAACTGTAAAAACATGTAAAGCTTACAGTGTTTGTGCTGATTTTTAAAACTTTGCAGATATTCAAAATCTGTTATTGACTAGGTCCTAAAACCTATTGTGAACACTCTATCTATGTCTTCTGCTGATTTTTTTTAAAGCCTTAATGTGATCATTTGTGTGAAATATGAGATTAATTGCATTACTAACTTTGTGTGTTTAGCTTTAAAAGCTGATATAGGGCAATGACATTTGATGCTGCAATAAACTGCAACCAAGTGAAAAGTATGTCTCTGCACTGTAATATGAAATGTACCCCAGTTTTGATGTGTCTTGTTATGCTGTAAGTCTTTTACGTTGCTGCACTCAGGTTTGCTTTTGTTGGAATTTAACAGACACTGGAATGAAATGTCTGTCATACTACATGAAGAGATGCTGATTAAATGCAAATTTGTAGTGAATCTGCTTTGTAAATGGCTGTAATTTAGAGATGTGTTATTAAAGATGATTATCTTTGTGCAAATTAAAGTGCAATAACATATTTTTAAATCTATTAATCAGAAAGTGTTCTCCAAATGGATAATTCACCCAAAAATGAAAATTCTGTCATCATTTTTCTTCCTCATGTTGTTTTAAACCTGTATGGAATTTTAATAAACACAAAAGAAGATATTTTAATAAATGATGGTAAGCACACAGCTGAGTGTGACCATTGACTTCCATAGTAGGCATAAAAAATACAATGGAATTCAATGGGTATCGTTAACTTACCGTGTTTGCTTACCATCACTTAGCAAAATAAAACAACATGAGGATGAGTAAATGATGACATCATTTTCATTTTGGGGTGAACTATCCCTTTAATCAATTGCAAATCTACTTTAAACGTGATTTAAGAAAAAAATCATTGATACAGTATAAATTTTCATACTTGTAGAACTGAGACACAAATGCAGCCCATAGACAGTGAGTAATGTTGATAAATATGAACAATTATTTTGTAAGAAATTCTACATAAATACTGCATATGTCCTGTATGCATGATAATCTATTGAATAGCTCCCCCTAGCGTCTAGAACCACGCTACACGTTTTATAATGGCCAAATGTCAACATTGCGTGTCCGTTTACTCTTTATTTTAACATTGAGAATAATTTTAGTTCAGATATCTTAAATTATACAGTGTTTTCATCTCGAAAAAATACTAAAATTAAAACGCCTGTATAAACATTAATGTACTTAGGTCGTTTTTCAATCCGAAGGCTGCAGCCTGCGGAGGACGCACATGCAGGCTGCATACGTCATCAAGCCTGGTTTATTTAAGTTAACTGAGCATTTCATTCGCAAGTCATAAGCATATTAAAAAAATTACGATTAAATAAGAATAATAGTTAACTTTTTAATCGTTAATATGCGGAAATAAGACAATATGGATGACGTATGCAGCCTAGTAATGCGACCTCCGGAGGCTGCAGCCTTCGGATTGAGAAACGGCCATAGTTTTCGAACGCAGTTGTGAAACGTATGATCACGTGACAGCCGTTGGACGTCATGACGTCAGCTCTTCCGGGATCTCCCAGGCTGAGTTGTGTTGTCGAGAGGATAAAGATAGTCGCGGTTTATTCTTTTAATTTAAGCGGATTATTTGAAGCAGTGTCGAGATGAATCGCATTTTTGGACGAGGAAAAGCAAAAGGACCGCCACCGAACCTCTCTGACTGTATTTCAACTGTATGTGTGCTTTCTATTCAACTTTCTAGACTGTCTAGAGACTGATAAACAAAGGAACTTTGTTCTGACAGTTAAAAGAGATGAAGCCTTTCTTCGGTCTTTTTCTCTTAAAATCAGATATAATGTGAAGAGACTGTCATATACTTTATCATTTGTTGTGTCTGTTTATTTATACAGTGAAAATGACAGATTGAAATAAGTTTGCTGTGTCATGTATTGAAAACAAACGATGTCCATAAACGTATAAACATTAGGGCTACGTTTGTGTTGTTGTTATTGTGATGATTATGTGACTTTTGTTTTTATTATTATTATCATCATAATTATTATAATAATATAATGTCTGGTCTTGTGTTAGAGAAGTGACGTGATTGTGTTTGTCGTTTGCTGTTTCCGGGCTCGTGTTGTGGGTGTGAGTCTCGACCAGTCCTGCTGGTTTATGACACATGTATAGGGGATTTATCACTCGATCACATTTTTCTCTTATATTAAGAGGACAATTTTATTTGCTTTATATGTTACTATATTACATTATCACTAATATTACATACCAATATTTTGGAAAGTCACTCTTTAACAACACTTTTTTGCATTAAATGGTACATTTTGTGCCTTTTTAATTAGGCTTATAGTTTGTAGTTTGAAAATTCTACAGGGATGTCATGTAATTTCCAGTCCTTTCTACCTGGTTATTTTAAAAAAACATTCTAAATATTTTTTTACAAATCCATAAACCCGCATAAACACCTATAACTCTATAGATTAATCATCTAAAAGCCTCTTCATTGGTGACATATTCATATCAACAGAATTTACTTTAACATTGTTTTATACATCACCGTAATACATTTAGTTTGTATATTAAAGAGATGTGGTGGTGCAGAACTAAATTAGAGTTCAAAACTCTTACGCTGACATCATGTCATTCTTAGCATTGTATGATATATATATGTGTGAAGATACGTAAGTATGTGATGTATATGTATAAAAGGCATTTAATATTCTGTGTTTTATCTCCTCCTTACTGAACTCCAGGTTGACTCTCGAGCAGAGTCTGTGGATAAGAAGATAGCCAGACTTGATGCAGAACTGATGAAATATAAAGATCAGATGAAGAAAATGAGGGATGGACCATCAAAGGTAAAGACATGTCACCTCTATAACATCACATCTTTTAATGGTTCGGTCTGAGAGTGTGGGTTGACAGAAAATATGAAGAGATCATATCATGAAAATATAATTTGTGGACCGCTGTGTCATTTCAAACCTTAACTCTTTTCCCGACAGCGTTTTTTATGAATTTCACAATAGTTTAAAGGATTAGTCCATTTTCTTAAAAAAAATCCAGATAATTTACTCACCACCATGTCATCCAAAATGTTGATGTCTTTCTTTGTTCAGTCAAGAAGAAATTATGTTTTTTGAGGAAAACATTTCAGGATTTTTCTCATTTTAATGGACTTTAATGGACCCCAACACTTAACAGTTTAAAATTGCAGTTTCAAAGGACTCTAAACGATCCCAAACGAGGCATAAGGGTCTTATCTAGTGAAACGATTGTCATTTTTGACATGAAAAATAAAAAATATGCACTTTTAAACCACAACTTCTCTTCTTTCTCCGGTCCTGTGACACGCCAGCGACCTCACATAATACGTCATCACGTCAAGAGGTCACGGATGACGTATCGAAACTATGCCCCAGTGTTTACAAATGTGGAAAAAAAGGACCGTTTCGACGTTGTTGTATGTGAATTATATTAATTAATGTCTTCGTGTCAGTTTATTGTTTAATGTTTCATATATGTAACACGTGACCTTTCTACGTCATTACGCAATTACGTGAGGTCACGCCGGTGCGTCACATGACCAGAGGAAGACGAGAAGTTGTAGTTTAAAAGTGCATATTTTTTATTTTTCTTTCCAAAAATGACAATCGTTTCGCTAGATAAGACCCTTATGCCTCGTTTGGGATCGTTCAGCGTCCTTTGAAACTGCAATTTTTAACTGCATTAAAACTGTTACGTGTTGGGGTCCATTAAAGTCCATTAAAATGAGAAAAATCCTGGAATGTTTTTCTCAAAAAACATAATTTCTTCTCGACTGAACAAAGAAAGACATCAACTTTTTGGATTACATGTTGGTGAGTATAAAAAAAAAAGAAAGAAAATGGACTAATCCTTTAATGCCTTCCAGAAAAAGTTTTTCTTTAAATATAAAGGAAAGAACAGACCCTCTGTTTTTAAACCAAAAAAGAAACATATTTATTACTTTTCAAATATTGGAAGGTTTCTTCAAAATACCAAATTTTGAGCAAAATGCAGAGATAATTGAATTTTTATATAGGACGTTTGTTAGAGATCAGATTCAGAACGTTGATTTACTGTTTTTGTTTCAGTGGATGCTTCAGTGTTTTATAATGTGGGTAAGAGCGCTACCTAGTGTATAATAGCGGAAATATGGATCGCCGTAAAAACTCGTCTTTGACAGGGAAGCGTTTTCAGTTCATTGTTGAGATAAATTGTCAATGACAAGAAGTGAGTTAAAGACTTATTACAGTTTTTTTTTTAAGCAAGCGCTTTTAAGGGGCCATTTATACGACAACGGTTTTAACTGCAAACGTAAAAGTTTTTATGCTGTTGTGGTCTCTGTACACTATTTAAACATGAATCTGTGATACCTGTGACGGCGTGCATGTGTTAATTCAGGCTATAGGCATGCACGAGTGTAACCAACACAATAATGGCGGCCTACAGAATTCTGTTTGTGTTTATTAACACAATTTTGGCGCTGTATTGTCCAGGGTCACTACCTTGTCTTCCGTCTAAACAAAACGGTTGAAGCTTTGTTTGTATTTATCGCTCTGTAAACAAATGCATATAAACAGGCTTGTAGTGTTGCTTCCTCATGTTGTCTGGCAGGGGATTTGGTCATCTTCACGGATCCATGTAGATTAGGGCTGGGCAAAAAAAATCGATTTTTCGATTAATCGTTTTTTTAAACATGGTCGATTCAGAATCGATTCTCAAAGAGCAGAATCGATTTTTTTTTTCTTTTTTTTTTCCTGCAAACATTGAACTTAAGATTAACATTAATCAAATTACTAGTATTCTTCACTAGATGTCACCCTCTTTTTTGCCTTGCGCGATGTTACCAAGGAGCGTGTCATTCTTTCATTCAGTGTTTAAAATGGTGGTTTTAGGTGCTTCATTGACATTGATGCCACCTTCACATAAAAAGTAAGAGGTATGGAAGCATTTTAGATTTCGCAAGCAAGACGACAACGACAGTGTTGTGGCTTTTAATTTCTTTTTATTAATTACCCACTTGAATCTAAAATTGTATCGAGAATCGAAATCGAATCGATTTGATAGCTTGTGAATCGAAATTGAATCGATCTGGAACATCTGAATCGATACCCAGCCCTAATGTAGATGCAGATCTTTTTGACAGCATTGTCGTGCTTATGTGAAATATTGTTGACGTGTAAACATAGCCTAATACTGCAACAGTCCAAAATGGACATCACAGCTCTATAATCTATTGCATTATGGTGCTTTTGTGATTTGCTCATTGTCTGTCTTTATGTCTTCCATGAAGAAAGATTTGTGTATGAGCTTATAATGTCATACCGATAAATGATGAGAGAATTAAGAACTATCCAATTCATTAAATTGATAACATGTGACCATTTGTTATGAGACAAAGCTTTACATGACTAGAACATTGAAAGAAATCCTCATGGAGTCCATCATCTTATCTGTTTCTTTTTTTCTAGAACATGGTGAAGCAGAAAGCCATGCGTGTCCTTAAACAGAAGAGAATGTAAGTTCAGTTATAATCTTATATATTTTCATCTTATTATATTAATATTCTATGGTCAATGCTCCTTTATGGGGTTTTCTTTGGTTTAACGTCTGTAATGTAAATGCATGTACACATACATCACCTAAATTGTGGCATAATAAACTTGTGTGTACCTCAAAGAGACAATCTAGCTTCTCCATAGCAGCGTAACGTAAATGTAATCATTTTATTGTTCTTGTGGTGTCATTGATTTGCTTCACTGCTTGCTAGTGATTATTATTGATGTACAACACTGAGGAAAACTGTTGTGTGTTCAGGTATGAAGGGCAGAAAGATCAGTTAATGCAGCAGTCATTTAACATGGAACAGGCTAACTACACCATCCAAACACTGAAAGACACAAAAACAACGGTAAGTGTATCATCACGGACAGCTTTCATTCATAAACACACATTGTTTTCCCTCATTTGCATATGCACGAAGAATAACCTTGTGTTTGTGTTCATGTGTTTTCAAACAGGTGGATGCAATGAAAGTTGGAGCCAAAGAAATGAAGAAAGCTTACAAGAATGTTAAAATTGATAAGATTGAGGTAAGATTCTTTCAAGTCCTTAAATCTAACAGTATGATAAAATTTGTGCTGTAAGTACAGATTGAAGAATTATATGTGTGCTCTTTATGGTCCAGGATCTACAGGATCAGCTGGAGGACATGATGGAAGACGCAAATGAAGTTCAAGAGGCTCTCAGTCGCAGTTATGGGACACCAGACATCGATGAAGATGACCTGGCGGCCGGTTAGTAACATAAGCCTTGCTGCAGTTTTGTATTCTTGTGTGTTGTTTTATTGTTACTGTGGGTTTAGTACAACATCATAATATTGGTTTGTTTGCTTCATTAGAGCTGGATGCGCTTGGCAATGAGCTCTTATTGGATGATGATAACTCGTATTTGGATGAAGCCTCCTCAGCTCCAGCTATACCTGAGGGTGTGCCAGGAGATAGGAGTACTAACCGGGTGAGCAATCATAACTCGGCTCTTTTGGTTTATGTGGTGTATTACAATTTAAAAGAAGTAATTCAAACAACCCAAAACAAAGCTATGATGGGACAGTCAGTGTGCATATTTTGTGAAATATCCTTTATGTAAAACTTTTTTATCAATAAATGTAGAATGCAACCAGAACACACAGTGAAAGTTAACATGTTTTATACAATTATACAAGCCTGATTTATACCTCTGCGTCTGACCCACGTCGTACCCAGTGGCGTGTTTACCATTTTGGGGGCCCTAAGCAAAGTCAGTCCAAGGACCTAAGGTCCCCCATGCCCCAACATTGCAAGGTTTTCCTTAAAAACACTAATATTGAATATATAGAATTAAGTTAGACATATATAAACTGGATTTATTTTATTTTAAACTGCTTAACATAACACAAAATTGTTACAGTTTGGTATAAGACAAAAAGACAAAAATTCTTGGTTTGAAAAATAAAAATAGTAGATTTTGTAAATTGTAGGACTTTACTGGTTTTAGGAAGTTTTTATTACATACTGCTGACGCTCAATGACATGATATGAAGAGTTAAAGTTAAAGTCTCTTGGGGGCTGTTTACACTTGGTATTAAGATGTGTTTTCATCAATCTGATCACAAGTGGACGAGAGAGACACATTACGTTTACACCTGGTATTTAAATCCGTCTCTTTTGTCCACTTTCGAACGCTTCTGTCCTTAATACTGTGAGGGGACGGTCCGTAAGACGGTGGGCGAGTCTCTCTGCTGTCATTCAAACGCGAGCGGGAGTAATTGTGAGTTTATATGGATGCAAACTAATATTATGTCAGAGTCCACTGCTTGTTTAGCAAGTATACATGCTGCACAGTGTTTTGTACGTTTATATCTTGGAGCTTTCTCTGAATTTTCAGCGCAATTGATGAAGTAGGATCGCGCAACTTTCACGCTTTCAAAACGAAACTACGGAGATCAGCCGCTTTAGTTTTATCAATAAAAGGCTAAAAATAGCGCTGTTCACCGTATGTTCACGCCAGAACTCAAAAAAGACGTAAAACTTGTGTTTAATACCTCAGATTAGATAAATGGGCGGAGAGAAAGCGGTCGCGTGTGGCTGTTCGAACACATTCAACCACATTTGCGGTCCGCAACTCCAAAGCGATCCGATCGAAAGAGGTTTCGACTACCTCTGGATGTGGTTGAAAGTGGTCGAAAGTGGACGCGTTCAAAACGTTTTGAACACCGTTTACACCTGGCATTAACGTCGTCCACTTGTGATCCGATCGACGAAAACGCATGTTACTGCCAAGTGTAAACAGCCTCTTGTTCTCAGTGCTTGTGCATTCAGCAAGATACCCAGGATCGCCGTCGCTGTGTCTTTCTCATGCGCTGCATGGTGTTCAGGATGTCTTGATTTTAAATGATAAATGAAACTTGTAATGCTGTATGTTTTTGCGGCTTTCTCTAAAACTTTAAAATGCTTTACCAACACGCCATCAAAGACCTCATTGTTCGGTAAAATCTATTCGGCGTTTCCACGTGTTCAGCCAAACACCAAAAATTAGTTTTTTGCTATTTTTGGCCAAAAAATTTTGGTTGACGAACATTTGGTGAATCCCTAGTATATATTCAGCTTTGAGTAAGTGAAGAGTTTGGTCCCAAAATAAATATATAATAAATCCTTTTGGACTAATTTGGGTAAAAACGTGTTTTCTATACCAAGAAAGTGAAAAGATGAAAACCACTATTTTCTGTAACAATCTTTCACATAGCATCTTTAGGTTATAATACCACTAAAAATTCAAATCCATAATTAGATTTTCAAAGATTTATTATAAAAACTGCAGTGTGCACCGCAAAATGCAATAAAGTTTTTTTTTAAATGCTATAATTCTATTGAATCAATATATAAATGTTATATTCATTTAGTTGACTAGTGGTATATACGGATTAAAAAATAAACATTAATGGCATTAATCAAAACACTTACTTTGTCATATTAAGAACACTGTCATTGCTGCTGTCATCCCTGGGACGTCGTCGCTGAACTTTTTTGACAGCGATCAGTTATAAAATGTTTTGGTCCTGCTCGATTTTCATTTCCTTTGCATAAAATAATGTATAGTTTTTCATAAGATCTGCTGGGGTCAATGTGTTAGCATGACAGAAGCTTGATGCTGTCGTCTGAGAACAAGCAACTGCCATCATTTTTCCTTCGCTCGAGTGCCTCTCACGGAAATGATTCGATTTTGATGGCTTACGTTTCTTCTCTGCCACAGAAAACCACCACAGGTTTATCAATGCCATCAAATTATTATTTTGTTTGTTTGTTTATCACAAAGTACAAAGTAGATGAGGAAAACTAAGATTCAGTGTGGATTCAAAGCGTCACCATTATTGTTCACAATGCATGGAATGGGGCGCTGTGATTGGTTAAGTGGATTTATTGCATTCTGCAGAGAAGGAGGATTGGCATTTATTGCGTTTTGGAAAAAAGGGAGAAAAGATGACAGAATAACACGGCATGAAGAATTTACGTTTTAGTACAGACCTGATACAATACTGATTTTGGTGGAAACTCGTTTATTTTTTTAATGAAATGTATCTCTTTTTTCAACCAAACTCCTCAAATATTTCAAAATGAACTCTTCTGTTCATGTTTAATCATGTGTTCATTTCGTATCTTGTGTTGTACACTTATTGTTGCATACTTTATAGCATACTAATTCAAATATATGTACAGCAGTATGCAGTTACTAGTATTTCACTCTGATCTGAATATTATGTTTTTTTGCTTTCAGGATGGAGTACTGGTGGACGAATTCGGCCTTCCTCAGATTCCAGCTACATAAAAAACAAACTGACGTTAAACAACTCCAAACACTCAAAAGACTTTATCTACACAATATCTACATGTGTACTTTGCAAAAATACTCTGGGACAGAGCTAGTGACTTAAACAATCTTGCCTGCAATCTCAATCTTGTACTTTAGATTATAATCTTTTATAGCTTCATGAGGTTTGTATCTTTCATAATGAATCACTGGGGTGTGCTGTGCTTTGATTTTTTTCATTAGACCTTCTGTTTCCATGATTTATGTTGTTTCTAAAGTATTTACATCGGTAGTTGGTTACTTTGTACTGCAATACAGTGTTGCTTACTGAAAGCAAATATAATAAATTATTATATATTTGAGAAGTGAATTTCCAGTGGAGTGTTTTGCTGCAGATTCACAATTTTAACTTGGTTTTCAACTTGACTGATGAACTTTGTAGGTAAATGCCATCATTTCATTTTTTTGGGAAATGACAATGAACACAATTTTATGTAGGTCTTTTTTATTGGTATATACTTTTTCACAGCACTTTACATATAGTCACATTGTCTCAGAATCTATGAACCAAAAACAATAAATATTAATGTTTCTGTATGTATAAAACATCCATTTGTCCATGTATGTGTTACCAACTCAGTCTGTAACTGTGAGGAAAGATCTTCTTGTGCAGATAATCCACGATTTCTTTTTTGTCCTTGAGTTTCTCAAACTCATAATATGGAATCTAGAGAGAGGGAAAAATCATTTATAGAAATCCACTGTGGATAAGTATTGTTACACACTTTGAAAGGTTACAAAAACTTGAAATATAGAAAACGGACCCAAAATCAACAACAACAAAAAAAATGTATGTCACCTGAACAACATCATATCCAAGAATCTTCAGATGTCGTTGTTTGATGGATTCTTTACCCAGTAACTGTTTTGCATTTACAGCAAAGCGCTTTGACCCATCAATACACAAAGCGATTCTGTTAATACACAAAAATGTATGTTATTAAATACACAACATGCAAACACATGATGATTTTAGGCTGCGTTTACATTTTGCATTAACATGCGATCTCGGTGATCCGTTCACGCAGATCCGATCATTCGTATATCAGGACACAACGAGTTTACATTTGTCACATAAATGTGGCTTCTGTATCTGGATGTGTGATCGGATCCCGTGCGGGGAGACGCGCGCTGGGTGGGTAGCTGTCAATCAAAATGGGTACAGCTGTCTTTAGCCACAGGATTTAGGGGTTTCGCGCTAACCGCAATCCCGTATTGTACTGAGAAGCCAACAGCAGAGAATAACTAGCAACCCCAACAACCGTGATGTTCACATTTTAAGCGTTATATTTTTTAGCTTTAAAAGCCTTCTATAGCGTCCGCACCGCGTATGAATGTCCTGTTTAAGTTTACCTGAACTTGACGTGCACCCGCATGCTTTAAATCAACAACAAAATCCGCGTGAAACATGACCGACTCCACTGTTTTATTTTGCCTTAATAAAGGGCTTTTGGCTCTGCCTGAACTTATATGTATATTTATATTTTAACCATAAACTGTTGTTAGTTATGTTTCCTGGTAATTTTAATATGATTTAATTAAAAGAGCTAACAATTTCCTAAATTTCCTGTTCATAGTGCGTAAGAAGTAATGTAATTTACAAAAACATTTAAGTACCTTGCATAAAACCAACACTGAATAAATGTATTTGGTTAATGTTATTATGGTTTGTACGTGTTTTAAAGTAACTTAAAATGTGTTAAATGAGACAGAAAGAGCCGATTGACCAGAAAGAAGCGCAACATTCACGTTGATATGTCACCATGGAAACTCAAACATTATAACGAATCCTGAATTCTGCCATTAAATATTAAATCTCTCTATGAATAGGAACATATATGCCTGAATAACTTAAATACAGTCAGCAGTGCTAAAATGCCTTTGAATATCGATTTATTAAGATACTTTTAAGCGTAGCTTCCATTGCTCCACAAATATGAATGTATGCGTCTCTCACCTGCGCTCCATGACCTAACGTCCTTTATTTTTGACAGCTGTCAGTGAGAGGAGATGATAGTGGGCGGGGTTTTTTGTGACGTTGACCTGTAAATGCAGATACTATGGCTGGATTGCGTTTACATTACACTGAGATCCGATCATAAAGCGTCCTCGACTACCTCTGCATCAGGACACACAGATCGGATAACATTCCGATCACAGACGCGTTTACACTTGTCTTTTCAATGTGTATGTGGACAACATCCGGATACAGGTCGCATGTTAATGCCAAGTGTAAACGCAGCCTTAGATGCAAGGCATCTCTTACCTCTTATAGACCTCATCTACATGAGAAGCTGGCAGGACATATCCTTCTTCATCTAGTTTTATCTCAACATCTGAAAAGAGGAAGAGGATTAAAAATAGTTTGACATATACAAAGACTGCGTAAACACTTTGAGATTGTTGATTGTCAGACTGTACAAGCATTGGGATCTCAGTCTGATTGCATGACAGTAAAGACAGAAACATGCAGCGTTTTTATGTCACACTGCAAAAAATGATTTTCAAGAAAAAAAAAATCTTCGTATTTTTGTCTTGTTTTCAGTAAAAATATCTAAAAATTCTTACATTAAGATGCTTTTTCTTGATGAGCAAAACCACCCAAGAAAATAAGTCTCGTTTTTAGACCAAAAATATCAAATTTAAGTGATTTTGTGCATAAAACAAGCAAAAAATATCTGCCAATGTGGTATGAAAATTTTTCTTGAAATTGAGGTTTTTTGCTTACCCCATTGGCAGATTTTTTTTGCTTGTTTTATGCACAAAATCACTTAAATTGTATATTTTTGTTCAAAAAACTAGACTTATTTTTTGGGTCGTTTTTCTCACCAAGAAAAAGCATCTTAATTTAAGAATTTTTAGATATTTTTACTGAAAACAAGATAAAAATACTAAGATTTTTTTTATTGAAAATCATTTTTTGCAGTGTGCACATGTTACACTGCAAAAAATGATTTTCTAACTTAAATTAAGATGTATTTTCTTGAAGAGCAAAATCACCTAGAAAAAAAGTCTCGTTTTTAGACAAAAAATATAAACTTTAAGTAAATTAGTGCTTAAAACAAGCAAAAAATCTGCCAATATAATAAGAAAAATTCTTGAAATAAGTTTACTTTTTTCATAAACACTTGATTCAAGAAAATTTTTCTTATTCCATTGGCAGATTTTGTTTGCTTGTTTTAAACACAAATTCACTTAAATTGTATATTATTTTCCTAGGTCATTTTTATCATCAAGAAAATACATCTTAATTTAAGAAATTTTAGATATTTTTACTGAAAACAAGACAAAAATAGTAAGTAAGAAAGTCATTTTTTTGCAGTGTATCATAGGAGCAGCCACACTGCAGGATTGTGTCACAAAAATGTAGAGGAAAACTTTAATTGAAGCAGTCATTATTCGTCTGTCTGTGAACCAAAGATTAAAGACTGCAGATTTTAGCCTTTAGTTTAGGATTCCAGGAATCTTTTAGGATTTTCAAAAATGTGTCTCAGACAACTCAATTGTGGCAAAGTGTGCATCTTTAACTGATGTAATGCGACTAAAACATAATTTTCCTCTTGCAAGAAGTCATTCAAAAAATCATGCTGATGGATGTTGGTAGGTTTACATATATCACAGCCACCGCACTAGCTAATAGTTTTAGACGCAAGTGATGCAGGCATGTTATCCGAGCAAGGAAAGCCCCTTAATCAGACCGCCAGCAACTTTCACTGTGTGTTGCCCATCTCTTTTAAAGAGGTGTTTCTAAATCTGGTTGTCATAAACAAATAAAAGTCGGTGCCGAAAATCGATTATCGTTTGCATAAAGTTAAACTTTTCATCTATTCGCGTCTTTGCATTGACTTTGTATGTAATCTACTCGCACAAATTGTTAAATTCGCATTTGGTGTGTATGCCCCTTTATGCTGCGTGCATTACTCACAGGATTTAACTTCGTGTCATGCAAATGTTTTGTTTGAATTGAATATTTTTTACTTGCGCAAAGACACGTGGTGAATAGTGCGGGTTTTTGAGGCAATCGTGCCGCCCAATTCGCATCACCCTGTGCGAGTTCGCATCTTTGCATTGACTTTGCATGTAATCTACTCGTGCAAATCATTGAATTTGCATTTGGTGTGTATTCCCCATTATGCTGCGTACACACCAAACGCGAAGCATTGCGTTCTTTGCTCTAGATTACTCACAGGATTTAACTTCTTGTCATGCAAATTTTTTGCTTGGGTTGAATATTTTCAAGACGCGTTTGAGGCGAATAGGGCATGACTTTGCGTCTATTCGCGTCTTTGCATTGACTTTGTATGTAATCTATTCGCGCAAATTGTTGAATTCGCATTTGGTGTGTTCGTCCCATTATACTTGGGAACAGCCATGTTTGAGGTATTTTTGGGAGGTTATAGTACACTATTTTATATCTTTAAAGAATGACTATGTGACTTTTATGGGCATCAGGTGAATTGTAAATGCATTGCAGTTTTATGATAGATTCCTTTTTGAAGTGTCCACCTCATGCAAGCGTAAAAACTTTTTTTCGATATTTATTTATAGGAGTTTTGCGTAAATTATGTGTTTTAGCATTTACAGGTCACATGATAATTTTTTAACCTCTCAGAAAACTCTCATACATGTCCGCTCCCAAGTATAAGGGGTTTTCCTAGTCATTAATGCTTGGATAACACGCCTGTGTCTCCTTTGATTAAAAAAATGGCTTGTGCAGTGGCTACGATATACGTAGACCTACCAACATCCGTCAAGGGAAAAATACATTTGTCACATAACATCGGTTAATGGAAACACTGCCATTTCATGATAGTTTTTGGTCGACATTAAGAACATATCATAAAAGTTTTGCTCAAATCTGTAATGGCTTTCCAAATGACTGTAGGTTGAATAATCTAGTACCTAGTGTATAGCAATATGGTGTAAGTACTCTGGAAGCAAAGTAAGATCGAGCTCCCAGCAGATCCACAAGGCCAGATTTCACCGAATTGTAGAGCTGAGCTTCCACTTGTGTCTCCAGAGACTGTCCAGGAGCCAAAAATGACTTCACACGAAACTTGGGTAAAAGTCGTGGACCCTATACATAAATACAGACATTTGGTAAATGAACATCGCTGGTCATCCATAGCGAATTACAAATGAGAGAGCAAGCAACATCATAATATTTCTATCAAATTGTAATTAAAAGAAAATAAATGCACAAATGTGTAAAATATCCTGGTGCTCATGATTTTCACTCACATTATAGAAGGGACACTCCAGTTTCACAGTCATGTAGAGCTGAGTCAACTGAGCGAGCACCATGCGATCCATCCCACTTCCCTCCTCTGTTTAGATACAAAAGCAAAAAACATCACTAAAGACTTTCCAATATTTTGTAAAGGTGCCGTGAAATTAAAAAGAAAGTTACCCTGCAGTTGCTGCATGAAGTACGGGCTGAAGACTTTGGAGACGAAGTTTAGCGGATACCTCTGGAGCAAAGTACAGGCGTGCAGCAGGTCCAGAAGAGCTCTGGGCTGAAACTGCAAAAACCTGGCATTCAAAACCGACTCCACCTTTCG
Source organism: Paramisgurnus dabryanus (assembly GCF_030506205.2). NCBI lineage: Eukaryota > Metazoa > Chordata > Actinopteri > Cypriniformes > Cobitidae > Paramisgurnus > Paramisgurnus dabryanus. The sequence goes on from NC_133338.1 coordinate 54,631,263, forward strand.
GAACAATCTGGCCGCGTCGGGAGGCACGTATCCCAGCATTCCCAGCGCCACTATCTGTTGGGACACCTCCCAGGTGGAGTACTCCTCTGCACGGTACACCAAACTCTCGGCTACCGCGTTAAAAACGGGTTGAGAAAGTACGCGTCTTCGCCCGAAATACTGCATCACTTTGGTTATGGTTTCTGCATGTGCGCTGAAGGCTATCTTGGGCACGTGCCGTTCGAGAGCTTCCACAAGAAAGCGATCGCTGTGACCGTAATGCATGAGTGCAGACAATACCGCAGTCAATTCGGCATCTGTGAAGTTTTGCACGTGACGGACAGCTTGCTTGCATAGTGCAATAACCAGTGGCAATGCTTGCGTTTGTCCCAAAGTCACTAAAGCATCTAGAATCTCGCTTACGGCCGCTGGATCCATCCGCTGCGCGAGTCGAAGCGCCTGAGCGTTCATTTCATTCAAAAGCTCCGGGTAGCGTCCGCCTTCGCTCAAACCGGATGCTAGCGTGCGATAAACGCCCACTAGCTCTGCTATATTCCATCGAGCTGGGTCTTTATTTTCCAGCTGAGTCATGGCCTGTTTAACCATGCCACAGTCGGGCCCTTCCAACGCAAATAAAGCCCTGGATAACTCACATAACGCTTCAACACTTAACCTTCCCGAGTCCAATCTCTCCTGACTTTCGGACACCAGCCGTACCAGCAGGCGACTCCAGGGGTCAAGATAGAGGCGTGTGCATCCCAACAGAGCTCGAACCACGACATCATCTTCTAACACGGCTGAATCTTGTTCCAGTTTTTGACAAAGTTTGTTCAAGGCCAGGTCTGACAGCAGCAACTGTGGGTTTTTAAGACCACGGCCATCGTCCTGCTCCAGATCGGCCAATCGGTGGAGTACAGAAGCCGCTGATGCGCTTGACAGGTCAGGATAAGATCGCAAGAGACGCAGAACTTGCTGGGATGATGTGCAGGAAGACAGGCGGTCCGTAAAGATGCGGTCCTCGCCGGAAGTAAGGTGGTGCAACTGACCGATTCCACCGGTGAGGAGCTCCTGGTGAGGACGAACAGATCCGACGGCAAGGAATAGAAGGTCTCGAGTCGTAGTGCAAACAGCCCTCAGACTGAGTTTGGAGCAGGTTGGAGAGAAGACAGTGGAGGTCTGAAGATGAGGAGAACATCGATGCCTAACAGCACACACAGTCAGTGATGAAGGGACTTGGGCCACCAAATGCCTGAGCAGATGCAGCCTCAGCACCAGCGTTTTGGCCATTTGAAAGTCCTACAACATCTTTAATCTACAATCACAAAACAACGAACATCAGAGTTAAACATTAGAGATGTCAGTATTTCAGTATCAGTGCAATTTTCTGTTAATAAACAGAGAAAGCAGGTGGATGAATCTCATGACAACAAATAACAACAAAGAGGAAGATCCCATTAATTGAATGCAAAAAAGGTAGCTAAATGTCTTTATGTTTGTTTTGTAATTTATTTATGTAATTTTGATGATACATCTTCATTAATGTAAAGTACGGAGCCCCTAAGGGGACATGGAGCAAAAATTAAATAAAGTTTAGTTTCATGTGTTCACGTGAAACTTTCGTGAAACTATCGCGTGCTCACCTGAAACTATTGCGCGCACGTGAAAGCGAAAGTAAACTAAACTTTAAAAAAAATTCTGCACATGAAAGTTTCGCGTGAGCACATGAAAGTTTCGCGTGAGCACATGAAACTAAACTTTAGATTTTTTTTACTCCAATGTCACCTTAGGGGCTCGGTTTGCAAAAGTGGAGAAAGTTTCCAGGAAATATTTTAAGGAAACAAGAATTTTGGAAATATTCCAAATTGGAAACTTAACGGGAATTAATAGGGAATTATTTGGAAATGTATATAAACTATATAAACAACGTAAATAAACATTTTGATTGGTCATAAGCAGTCATGCATGCAAGGTAATACAAAATTTCAAGAATCCTTATATTTACACTCATCAAGCCATGGATTTATTTAATAAAAATCCTTCAGAAATCATTCTAATATTAAAGGTGCAGTGTGTAACTTTTAAAAGAATCCCTTGACAGAAATGCAATAAAATATACATAACTATATTATCAGGGGTGTATAAAGACCTTCTTTCATAAAGAACCATTATGTTTTTATTGCCTTAAAATTAGCCGTTTTTATCCAAATACACCGAGGGTCCCCTTACATGGAAGCCACCATTTTGTGCCGCCATGTTTCTACAGAAGCCCTTAACGGACAAACTTTGTTTACCAAGTTATCTCTAACGATGACGAATTGTTCCTATAGCGGCTATCGTAGCTTCTCTATGCATTTCAAAAGCGAGGGATGAGCCGTGGACTGAGCCATTGGGTGCAATTTGAAACCTCACCACTACATGCCACTAAAATTTACACACTGCACCTTTAATGCTTGATGAGCATAAGAGACTTTTTTCAAAAACATTAAAAATAGTAATGTGTCCAAACTTTTGGGTGACACAGTATTTCAGAAAATTAGGAAAAAAGAGCATCACAGCTCAAGATAGATAGCTACATCATACTAGCCTAATACATTTTCAATTTATTGTGCTATTTTACATTTAGATGTCTGATTTAATGACTTCAAGAAATGATCTGTGCATGTTATGGAAGAATGCAAGTGCATGCAGGGGGTGTGGCCTCAATGGCCCTTCATTAAGCAGTGTGCATGGAACTAAAAAATGTGCAAGGAAGAAATTCAACTTAAATTGCATTAAATCTTGTTGTTTTAAACAAAATTATGATGCAAGATTTTTTTAAACTACATTTCACTTCCTTTTTTTTAATTCCCAGTTTATTCATATTAATTCCCATGGAAAGACTCCAGGATTGGACATTTTTGGACAGAGTTTTGCAACCCTATTAATGTATGGCTTTAAATTATGACAGTCCAACAAAAATGATACTCTATACATATTTTTTTCTTTAAATCTATGTCTTATTGTTATGAAACATAATAAACTTTTAGATAAATATTCCCTTAAATGCACCATTTCTCTGTGTGTGTTTTTTTTTATTAAAACAAAATCTACTTTTTTTAATGTTTACTGAATTCTTTTTTATTTATATTTACTGATATTCGCATTAAGCTTAAAAAAACACGTCACGAGCACGCAGTGTAAACGTAATTTCTGTACATCAGCAGTGAATGCGAATCACACTTTGCCCTTGTACCGCCACGCGGAAGTTATAAAGCAAAAATCTCAAACAAACTACAATCGCGATATAGAAAAACATCAGAAGGAAATATTAAACATTTCGTGGCGATAACATTACGTCAAAGTGGAGATTTTAAACGCAGTTACCTTCACGACTTGACTCCAACCCCGGTTATACAAACCCGACATGCTTTCTGCAACTACCGCGCATGACATCTGAAAGCTACTTTCTGATTGGACAGTCCGTTCTCGTGGGCGGGTGAATGTAATGAAGCTCCGCCCACTCTATTTAGGATTACTACAACGTTAAACTGCCAAAGAAAAAATAAAGTGTTAAACGTAAGATAAATGTTATTTATTAATAGCAAAGCATTTTTTGACATATGCCTGTTTATCAAATTTAGATTTCAATTATTTCACAAAGTTAGAGACAGAGTGTCGACAAAGTCTCATCACAGCAGGGCATTGTATTGTATAGGTTTTTATATGGGGATTGGGAACATGATTGTGTTTGTTGAGACATAAACAGCACTTAAAATAATCACTAGAGAGGTCACATTTCGAGTATGCGTTCATACTTAACACGTCACTCTCACTACTTTATTAAAAGCTGAGCATGTCATTACATGTTAAACTTGAGTTACTATTTACACTAAAACTGTCTGCGTTAAAGGGAAAATTCACCCAAAAACAACAATTCGGTCATCGTTTACTCAAGTTGTTCCAAACATGTATACATGTCTTTGTTCTGCTGAACACAAATGTAGTTTTTTTATTTGTAACCTAGCATATCTGGGGCACCATTGACTTCCATACAAAATAAGTCGTCAATGGTGCCCTGGAGCTGTTTGGTTACATTTTTATTTTAAATATCTTTATTTGTGTTCAGCAGAACAAAGAAATGTATACATGATTGAAAAGACTTGAGGGTGAGTAAATGAACTTCTAATAACCAGATCCAGATTAAGATAGCCAATAGAAACCAAGAGAGAAACACCACAAAAAAAACTCTTGAGTCATTTATTCAAAATATTGCATGTTATAAAATGTAAAAATTCAGTTATATCCAGGCCATGAAAGATCGAATGCATAAAAAAACAACACGTTCACATTTCATACTTTTAATGATCAGAGAAATGAATCCCTGTCTTAGAGGTTTGACACCGTACAATACACCCGTGTGCGAATGGCAAAAAGTAAACTGGAAAGTTACACTCTGTAATACAAATTTTAGACATTGACAAGATATATGGAAAACTTATGAGCCATCTGAACCCTGGATTAGACCCACAGACAAATTCACCCATCAATTATAATGGTGTTCAACAGATCACAGTGGAATTTGATCCGAAGTCAAACAAATACTGGAACTCTCACCTTGTAACAAAAATATGCAAAAAACTCAAAACACCCTTAACTGTGCACAGACCCATAATGTATTATAACAAGAATTCAGGTATTGTGGTGGTACGACAAAACATTTTCTGTGATACAGCATTATTAACCATTCACATGTAAGGTCTTATTTTAGATGGTTACAGAGTGCACTTTTCAAACACATATGCAGGTATAAAGCTAAAATGAGTCTTACAGAAGCTCCAGGTAGATGGAACAGTACAGACACTTTATTTCCTAAAAGGGGATTAATAAAAGGAAAGGGACTGTAGCTGGATGGCACTTGTTTTTCATCTAATCGTCCTTGTCTTTGGCTCCATGTTTCAGAATACGGGTGAACTCCACATAGTTAAAATTGCTCTTTTTATCAATGGGTGCTTCTCTGAAAAGCTCATCAACTTCCTCATCTGTGAAGCGATCGCCCATGGTGGTCAGAAGTTCTCGCAAGTAGTCCTCATGAATGAAGCCTGAGAAAAAGAAAGGGTTCGGTTTCAGATTCAGTACGATCATTTTTCATTTCTGCACATCACATCATTTTAAATCTTTGTTTAAGGGACTTCTGTAACATTTTAGGACAATGTTAACTAAAGGCCTGTTACAGTAAGACTATGGTCACACCGACAATCCGATTTCTCTATATTTCCGAATGGATTTTTACAAATTTATGTGTGGTTTGAAATCCTATTCAAATTACATTTCTGGAAATTCATTTTAGTTTTATATTGTCACCAGGGCCAGATTATCCAAAGATGGGGTTGTGCGAGCGCCCTGGGGCACCATAAGTCAATAAGGGGGCACCAAGAGCTCCAGACTGTGATCAAATTTTTGAGACAGTGATCCCAGTGTGCTACCTGCAAATTTGGAATTTCTTCTAGCTGTTATTTCATGTTAAAAGATGAGTAGATGCCCACAAGTGTGCAGTGGTGGATTTAGTCATGGGCAGCTGCCAAGGGTGGCATTTTGTGGGGGGCAGCGGCACGAGCACCCGTGACAAAAATGGAATGTGCAACCAGGGTTTTACCGCTTATTTGAATGACGCAACAATCATTTTATGTCACCATGCGCTCAGTTAATCTACCGATAGGTCATATGGTAAGACAACATTAAGTGTTTGAGTTCATGTGGTACTGCGCAGACAGAAAGTCTATGACATTAAAGTACAGTAAGATTGATCAGAAAGCACTTCGCTCTCACGATCAGTCTGCACAGTGCTGCATGAACTGAAGCACACCTAATTCAAACACCTCCACGTAACGTCACTGCTATAAAAACCAACGCAGCTGTTCCGGAAATTGGAAAAGCCCCACAGGACATAAACAGTTGTGATACACAGTGTGGATTGTCATTGTTTGGTGCCTGGATTTCAGCAAAGATTTGTACCTGTTCCTTCCTCATCAAAGCAGGCAAACGCATTTCGGATGACGTCCTCTGGATCTGTGCCATTGAGTTTCTCTCCAAACATAGTGAGAAACATGGTGAAATTTATAGGACCTGGGGCTTCTGTCATCATTGCCTCCAAATAATCCTCTTTTGGGTCCTTTCCTAAAACACAATGAAACAAATTTATTGGTCAATATTCTGCTATTCTTCACATAGTTTGAGTTATTTGCAAGGTTCTAAAACAATTAGTTCCAGTCCTTAGCTACGCTTACATGCAACCAAATAATCCGTTTGTAATCGTATTGATGGCTCAATCGGATTGAAAAGACTTCAACACCTTAATCAATACGATTGAGGTCGATCGGTTGCAAATTTTGTAGTCAGATCTGTGATCCGATCATCATGATAAAAGTATGAATGTAAAGGCATGAATCGTAGTATTTTCTCAATCGGATGCAAATAATACCATGCACATGCGCAGAACAATTGTGCTTAAGTTCACGTCTTATATTTACCTTATTTTTTTTTTATATCACATGATTCTCGTCACAGAAACACGCAATGACAACACACATTATTAAGGTAATGTGGTCACATGCTATACATTCTGCAGCGTTCATGTCTTTCATAACATAAAACAATAAAATTACATTGTGCCTTTCCAAAGAACAACTTTCTCCAACTCAATTTTGACTTGGTGCATTTATCCAGAGATAAAGCGTGAACTCGACAAGAGATGCTGTGCACAGCATTGCCAAGCTATCTGCTTTTTGCACACTTTAGATTTTAGGTACTTTTAAACTGTTTCAGCGAGTAAATTTTTTTTTTGCATGTTAAAGATGAAAGGATTTAGTTTTGTTAGTTTTTGGGCTGTGAATAGTCATCATTGTGATGCTTTTCGGCTAGTTTTGAATGTCCATTGGGCTGGTTTTGATTTCGCAACCATAGCTGTGCATGTAAACAAATTTTGTGCATGTAAACATAGCCCTTGATTCTGATTAGCCAATAGTTTTATTTATGATAAGACACGACTATGAGCGCTGCACCCAATGGTTTTGTGTATCACTGCGTATCAGCCAATTCTGATTTATACTTCTGCATCATTACATAAGCGTAGCCTGACGTGCATCTCTCCAAAATTGAAACAACGCATCAATTCTATGAGGACCGCAAGCGCTGTGATTGGTCTGCTAGAACCCCTCCCTCAAGCAAAAAAAAAAAAAAAAGAGTCAGAAATTATTCTTCGGTCCCTGTTTACTACCATTATAAAGCTTGGAAGAGCCAGGACATTTACTAATATAACTCCAAATGTGTTCGTCTGAATGATGAGTCAAATGCATCTCAGATAGCTTCAGGGTGTAAATAATGGGCTAATTTTGATGTTTGGCTGGAGTATTCCTTTAATCCAAGGTGAGGCAAAACCAAAACTTACTTGGGTGGGTCAATAATGCATTATAACAAACTTACCAAGAGATGCCAGCATGTCATGCAGATCCTCTTTATCTACAAAACCATCACGGTTCTGATCGATCATGTTGAATGCTTCTTTAAACTCCTGAATTTGGGACTGGTCGAACATAGCAAAGACATTGGAGGTTGCGCGCTGAGGGCGCTTCTTAAGGGTCTTTCCCTTTGCACGTTTGCTTGACATTTTGGCAGTATGTGTCTTTACCTGCAAACCTAACAAAAACAAATGACATCATTAATATTGCACATAAGCCAAAGCAAGATGTTTCTTTATGACAGTGGTTCTCAAACTTTTCACAATGCGCACCCTCTTGTGTAGGGTGCATCGTTTCGCAGCTCCCCCCCCCCAAAAAATGACATAAAACTCTCTTAAACTTTGATTTTTAATTAAACAAAACATATTAAATAATACAATGTAGTGCTGTTGCCTAGTAGCCTTATGTTTCTGAGGTTTAATTACACAGAATTTATGATAAATAAATGTCTTTTATAAAATGTCATAAAACTGGGGGAATCAAGGGGGACCAACACCCCCCACCCAGTTTGAGAACCACTGCTTTAGGATCCTACACTACCTCAGTAGAAGAGAGTCATAAGGATGATTTTTTTCTAAAAACAGCTGAGAAGTTTATGATATTTTCTAATGTATATTTGATAGCCATGACGAGGCAAATCCTCCAGTATTACACAGTTTATCAGAGACAGAATTAAAGTTTTAGGACAGCTGGTTGAACTGTGTGTCATGTTGTCACAATATCTTACATTCACTGACCCGGTAAACGTGTGTCTATAACCATCAAAACATTTTACTTCAGACTCTTCCGCTTTCCCAATAATGATTGCATATACGTGTGACCCATTTGATTTATTTATAGCACATTGCAGTAAATGAGGGCAGACCCAAGGCCTATATCAAGCTATTTTAAAGTAATGCTAAAATCAACCTTTTCGATTACGTTTAAAGGTTAGGCCTCTAAAATGACATGAAGCGGGTAATAAGACTACCAAACGCAACAATATGTTGAATAACAAGTTTAGACACATGATGTATTCATCAAATACTGCAACATCAAACAACATAATTTACGAGGCTTATCAAGTAATCATGTCACATTACCGCTAAGGTTAGTAGCTAGCGTATTCTTCCCGTCAGTGTAAGTTTAAACATTATTACAAATAAACAGTTATTTTTCAAATTGAATATAAAAACAAGCTACATAAATGACAAATATATATATTAGAACCTCACCAAACAATCCGGACGAATACGAGACCGCGTTCAACCACCGCCCAAACTTCCGGATTTCAGCGGCGGTCGCGCGAGACTCTTCAGACCACACCAACTAACAAGCGTGAAGGGGGAACAGATAAACATAAAGCGTATCGTGACAAACATTAAACCGTTTGTGGATTCAGTTAAAAGGTGTTTATGGAATATCTAAAACTACAGCAAAATATTATTTTCATCAATAAACGATTTAAAGTTTGCTAAACCCCATTTTTCGGCACGTTAGATTATCCGGACACGCCTACAAAAACGTTTTAACGTCAACCTTCTTAAACCATGACCATATAGGGTATGAAAAAATGTTCCTGTCCATCTCAGAGGAAAACAATTATTGTTTCGTTGCTCAAACTTGTTCAAATTTGTTCACGACATTTTTTAATGTCTTTGATTTATCATGTTACCTATGGGACGAATTTAGTGATTTGTTCAATGGTGTGGCAATTTCTGAAACCGTACTCTGTTATTTTGGCACTTTTGCACATATTTCATTTTCTTACATCTTGGTCTATGATCTCATTGTCACAGCTGTCAGTCGTCTATTCAGCTTTTATCTTTGATATTATTCATTTTAACAACTGGCAGACTGAAATTTGAAGTACACTTTAAGGAGCATCACTGGATTAAACATTTTAGTAAATTATTGTTTATTTATTTATTTAGTTATTATAATTGCGTTACACTTATTATCTCACAAACTCCAATACAAAGATATGTGTTTTTTAGGGCGGGGTTTATTTAACAATACTTACATAATAAGTTACATACTTGCTATACTATGTCATAAATAGTTAATGAATGAAACTGCGTCAAACCTTATTGGAGATTAAAGGACCTGCCTCTTTATATACTGAATTTGGAAATTATGTAAATTAATTTTACGTTACAGTTGTTAAGTAATTAACACATTTTCCTTTCAAACATTTTGTATTTTTATTCTTTCATATGCTTTTTTATAATAAACACACTGAACATAAAAATCACTTAAATGCATTGCTATACTGCAGGAAGAAGTGCATTATGAAACTATGAATACAGTTTAAATACTGTCATTGTCTTCTTTCTTTTCATTTTGTTTTAATATTATTTTATTATACTGAACAAATTTGTTCACAGATGGTCTTGATACAGATAATATAATGGTCTAATGGTAATAAAGGGTACACCAAAAATTATCCTGAGCTGTCTGTATTGCTGAAATTACATTTACAGTTACCCCAAAACCGAAGGTTAGTTTTATCCGTCTATATCGAATATTGAAGGCCAATCAGAATGCACTATATGTCATGATCCCGCCTTTCAGCGCTGGTGATTGGTTTCGCCGGAAATGAGGCATTAGGCTTGAATGACGTCGAAATTCCGCGAGAGTGATTTGAAAGCAGACTCCTTTGCATGAGTTCTCGAGTCGCTCTCGCGGTACTCTGACGTTATCCGTTTGTCAGTTCTTGCGGTGCCGCAAGATGTCGAACAAACCTAAAGAGAAGTTTGTGTGTCGTGCAGGTGCTGTGTCTGCACGTGGTAGCCTACTTCACGATGGGATTTAAAGGTTATTTTTGATTAAAGATAGCACCGGGTAATTTTTTATTTAACATTTTCAGCCTTCATGGAGATCTCATGGGTAAAATATTTGTCACCTTTACTGATTGCGCTAATTCACAATATTTGAGACTTTGTTTTTGTTTTAAATAATGAAGCACCATCTAATATTTACATTTTGTAATAGGTACAGCTAAGCTTTTTTTTTTCAGAAATTAACTTTTTCAAAATTAAATAGTTTTTATCACGTATGCATTAATACAGCATATAGTATGGTCACATGAGGGCGCACTTGTGCTGTGTTATAAGCCTATGTGTCCCACCTTTTTCTCTTATGAGTTTTGAGGAGAGTAGTTGAGAGACAGTCATACTCGGTGCAAGAGCTGTAGTGATATTTATATTGTATTCTATACATTCTATAATGTAATTTTTACATGCATACATTTTATGTACTTTAGTCCTCTTGTGTTAGAATAGCACTAAAGTATAGTGTAGCAATGTGCAGTACAAAGTAATGAATGAACATCCTGCATATAATCTTGCTGTATTGTGTGACCAATGCATAATGTGATATGATGAAAGTCATTGTATGTGTTTCGTTAAGTCTCTACGGTTGGTTTTTAGTGCATTACGTAGTGTGGAAGCCGTATGCACACATATGCTTCTTCCCAGGGTCAGCCAAACATGTGTTCATCCAGTATTACAAAGCTTCTTTGACGAGGGACAAAAATACACAGTCATGACAGAATCCGAGAATCATATAAACTTCAACAGCTGGTATGAATATGCACACATACACACTGTTTCCTGGAAGTGTATACGATCTTGTTTTGATTTACTGTTATGTAAGGAACATTTTATGCATTACATCCCAATCTCAGGTGAATAGGAGAATGTTTAAATGTCTTCTCCACTAGCATCTACTTTTTGTTTAAGATAAACAGAGATAAGTGGGTCGAAACTTAAACGATGAAGACAATAAAAATAGGTACATTATTTCAACATTTTACTTACAATGATTGCATATAGACCTATATAATTGATATATGTTAAACCATTCAACGTGCCATTTTCGTTTTGTTTCTAAAACAAGTACAAAAAACATTGTTGGAAAAGTTTGATCATCTTTACATGACATTACTGACAGTCTTATTACTAGAAAATATAACATTAAGTCTTATGCATGATCTAAGAGATATGTACTGGTGCCAGACTACTATCACAGGAGAGGACAATAGCACACAAACACTGCAGCTGGTATGTGTCCTATGTGACAGAGATAACAATAGCAATCTATTGTTAGTGCAGACCACAGCTGAGATCTGCTGCTGAGAACTATACAGGGTCAGAGCTGAGGGTCTTCAAGATAAACTAACCAAATCATGTGACTGAAAGGTTTGTTGGGAAATCATAAATACAGAAACTCATCATAATGAGTGATTAAAAAGTACAACAGGTTTTTTTTCAAAATGTGAGTGAAACGCTTTTGATTTTGTTCTGGTGTAATATTACAGGTAAGACCTGGGCTATATTTGCAACACAATGAAGTTGTCAGGCAGACTCAGGTTTGGAGTCAAACATCCATTTACCCAAATAATACTCTGACAATGGGTTTGTATATTTAAAAACTGATGTGTTTTTATCATCCAAATTGATTGATTGTTATACGGCATTAAAGCTGATACATTACTTATTATATTCAATACTTAAATATGAATTTAAATAGGTTTGGATCAGTTTGTAATGCAATTTATTTGCTTGTTTTTTCAGTGTAATTTATAAATTATTATTCAGTCAAAACAATTCTTTGGTATTTTTTGTATAGCCTAGCCTATTATCTTTATACATTTGTTTGATGAGTTTAGTTGTGCACTTTATAATGTTTAAATAATGCAAAGTCTAGAATAGATTTTATAGAATATTGTGTGACACGACATCCAAATTGTTTATTTTCCTGCATTTTCTGAATGAACCCCCATGAGAGGTGTGACAACCTGCCCCTATAGCCCAGATAACCTGTGTGTAAATGCCTCCTGTGCTCTATGTCTATATTTATCGGACTCTGTCACCATAAAAGGTGGCGAGAGACGCTTGGACATTCCTGCCTGCGCCAATATTATTATCGGCTCCCGTTGAGTGCGCGCTGCGCGTTCGCGTCGCTGCTTGGGTTCGAGTTTGTGAGGCGCGCGTCTCTGCACACCGGCGCACTGGGAACTGCGAGCGTTTGCAAGGTGAGAAGATCTGACGCATGAACTCATAATGAAATAATATTTTTTAGGTACATAAAGTTTAAAAAAGTTTGCGCTATTTAAAGGTTCGTCTCTTAAACATTTTAAACAGTATTGCAGTAAAAAGGTAGGTTCATATTAACATGTTGACCTTTTTTGGGACTTATGTTTTTATGTTATAGGTCAGTCGTTGTCACGTGGGAACCTGACATTTAATGAGTAATTAAAATAATACAAAGAATAACTTTTGTTAGAAATGTGAGCCTTAGGTAAAAAACGTTCAACCACATTTTAAATGTATTAGAGATGCTTATGATGTTTATTTGCAATATTTCAATATTCATAAAATAACTGAACTGGAACATTTATTTTGGAACCATAGACTAGGCTACACTTACTTAACTGTCCATAATTGATATTATAGCATAAAAATAAATACAATTTAAATTAAAAAAAATGGCCTGACCTGGAATTTATGAGAAATAGCTTTTTATTTTCAAAATAAACCTTTATTACATCATTGCCATAACATGTAGTGTTTTCACAAAAATGTGATGTTGGAATTTTGATTTATTAAAATTTACTTAAATCACTGGGTGTAATTATCAACATTTAATTTGTCAATAGAAAGTTTTGAAACTTCTGGCTAAAAGAGCTTGAAAACAGAGAACAGTGTCTGACCTAAAGCGGACACAATGTCAGGATCCATACCGTTCTACCAGAAACATCACCGTCACTATGATCGTGGCTATCGTAGTCGAGAGTCTGAGTCTGCTATCAGCCAATACCAGCAGAACTCCAGCAGTTATGCCGCACGTAGCAGCAATAGTGCACAGGGGTAAGAGATCACGAGTGAGACCCCTAAAACCTCCACCCCTCCTGTAGTCCTTAATAAACCCAGTTCCTGATAATACACTTATTATCCTTAACACACAAGTCATCTGTTATTACAGCTGATGCACAGTTAACCTAAAACTAAATTAAACCAGTCCCCTTTATGTGATTTCTGCATGCAGTGTGAATCCTCGTAATCCCCTTTATTTTACTGAGATGTTTTTGGGTTGACGGGAAACAGGAACATATGCATCAGGAGCTATAAATTGGGATTTCTTCAGTTTTTTAGAGAACGTTTCGCTGCAAGGTCTCAATCTGAATTAATCTCGGTTGAGTTTCAAATATTGTGAAGTTCACGCGTTACTGTAGAAATCACAGTATTACTGTCAACAGTTTGCCAGTAACTTACTGTAGATTTAAATTAATGTTATTTACTGGTACCAGTTTGTAAAACTTTAGTAAACATTAAACATTAACAACACTGTAAAAAATTAAAAGTTAAATGAACATGAAACATTTTCAGTCTTTATCTTCTACAGTAAGTTACTGGCAACCAGCTGCACAATTACAGCAAATTTTTACAGAATAAAACTAAAGCCTCATGCAAAGCATTCTGGGAACCAAAATCTGAAGGAAAAAAAACGAAAAAGGATGCTTTGCATGAGGTAAAGACTTGTTAATGTTCAATGTTCATTTAACTTTGAACAAACTGTTGCCAGTAAATAACATCTACAGTAAGTTACTGGGAAACAGCTGCACAAATACAGCAAATTTATTACAGTAAAGATTTAACTTTCGTTCTGAGACGCAGTGCTGCTTTGATTTATTTATTTTGGACAATTTTGTGTTTTTTCCATCCTGCATTTCTTTTGTTTTATTTCTCTCTGGTCATGTGATCTCTGGCTCATATTTGTCCAGTCTTGTATATTGGGTAACTCTGAATGTGTGTCTACCGCCCTGTCCTGTAACTGTACCCTTAGGCCATCGGATCCTCCTAAAATTTCATCATCTTGTATTTGCATCTTTGAGGGACAGTGGTGATTTTATCAGTCTTCAGTTCAGAGTGTTATGTCTGCATGCAAATGACATTCGTGAAATAACTTGGCACTGACCTTCATTCGGCAGTGTTGACGTCATGTGTTTATTTATAGCCGTTACATTAGAAGATCTGCTTCTGTTGCTTACAGTATTAATCTTACATGGAGTTAGTTTGGATTAATGTAAATCTCTGAAGTACAGAATTTGTTGTTTTAATTCTCCTTTCACCAATGTATTTGTAACACTACAGTTGTTATGTGGTTAGTTATAGTTAACTCTTCCTATTCCCCTGGAGATAAATGTGAACCTGGGAAAAGATAAAGACCCACAGGCATCCTAAAATGTTAATGACCTTTATGTGTGGCATCTGCATTATGCATTTCTGTGTAATTGCATATGTGTGATTTTAGTGTTACACATTTCAAACCGTTTCTACATCTGCTCTCTTTAAATGTTGTGTTCATGATCAGAAACAATCAGTTTATTTTTTCTATATTTAGCATGAATATATTTGACTTTTGAGGCTTTAATGCGGATATGAGGTGTCACATGATGTCTGGTTGACTTATGAGTCTTATGAATCATGGCATCAGTGATATGTTGTGTTAATTGTGTGAAAGTGAAATTTTTGTTTGGAGGATAATGTTTTTGTTTAACTCCAATCCTATGCACCCCCAATCTCTTCTGAACCCTTGAGGGTCTATTAATAACACCTGACCCAGTAGATACGTGAAGGGTATGTACGTGTTTCGAAGCCACTGTTCTCTCCTGTGATTACTCAAAATAGTGTGCATACAGATCTGACAGTACGCTTATATTTCCATTTTACATGTGTTCATTTAGCAACTTACAAATTAGGTGTAAATTTATTCTCAGCAGACAGTAACATAAGCTGTAATGAAAAGATCAAGCTGGTAAAAAGATGCGAGTTTCATAGGCATAATATGATCAGTTCTTCAGTTTTCCAAGATTTTAAATCTTTTAATCACATGCTTCATTCTGGACATTAAAGGAGACATCTGACAAAAAATCTGACTTTTTCCATGTTTAAGTGTTTTAATTGGGTCCCCAGTGCTTCTAGCCTAGAAAATGTAAAAAAGTCAAACCCAGTAACTTAGTATTGGTAAACATTTCTCTTCAAGCATGTGAAAATATAGCTTATTGAAATTTGGCTCTCCTTGTGATGTCAGAAGGGGATAATACCGCCCCTTAAAGGATTAGTTAATTTTCTTTAAAAAAATCCAGATAATTTACTCACCACCATGTCATCCAAAATTTTGATGTCTTTCTTTGTTCAGCTGAGAAGAAATGATGATTTTTATGGAAAACATTCCAGGATTTTTCTCATTTACATAGACTTTAATGGACCCCAACATGTAACAGATTTAATGCAGTTTAAACTTACAGTTTAAATATGCACTTTTAAACCACAACTTTTCGTCTATCTCTGGTGACACGCCAACGTGACCTCAAGTAATACGTCATCACGTGTAGAGGTCACGAATGATGTATCGTAACTACGCCCCAGTGTTTACAAGTGAGGAGAAAGAATGTCGAATGATACTAATTAATGTCTTTGTGTCAGTTTATTGTTTAAAATAAACAATAAACTGTGGTGGCTCTGTTCATCCACAGACCAGAGACTTCTGGAGGCAATAGTTTGCAAGCTTTATCTGACACTGTTGGACTCTTGATGATGTTTATTGCATCTTTTGTAAGACATCCTTCCCATCCTTTCCTTTAACCTTCTCGAATTTCAAACTCTAATATCCCTTGTCCAAGACACCGCTCCCTACCAAATACCATAAATGTGTGTGTGTATTTAATAAAGAAGTGCTGAATACTCACCGATGTGTGTATGTATTTCACATTTCCGCTGTAGCATTAGAGCTGCTACATACACAGCACTAGATGAGAGCAGACTGAGCCCACTGCCAAAAAGACCCAAGCCCACCTATCTGGCCATGGACAAGGAGAACCAGATCATCGGTTATGTGGTGCCCATCTTCAGGGGCAGGTAAATAAACAGTGTGAAAAGATCACTGTTAGGTGTTCAATACTTATTATATTTAATTATTGTTCGATTATTAGTTGTAAATCCCCAAAATAGCATTGCTGCCATTCAACAATACCAGCACTTTTCATCTCTAAAGAACCTTAAAGTCAACTCTTAAATCATGTTTAACCAAAAATGACTATTAAATAGGGCTGCAACAAATTACGTTTTATTTGAACAATATTCGGGAGGCGCACGTTCAGGTAATCAGCCAACCAGTGCAAGAGGAAGTCGGTATATGAAGCTGTCTCACCTCTATCCCGCGACAAGTTTCACAGCATCTCTCCACCCCATCACCTCACTCTTGGCCGGTTATTTTTCCCAGTTGGGGGGTACTCTAGGTTTGGGCCAAATTCCGAGCTCGGGGCCTCCCCGGACAGCACGCCAAATATGCAGAAATGTATATATAAGAAATTCTTGAACTAATCGATAAAACACTGATAATTGATTATTGGCAACAAATTTAATTATCGATTAGTTGGTCTGTGATGTCACATTTATGTATATTTTAACATTTAAATATGTTTTACTATTTAAAAGCAGAGTGGTCGTGTACTCTGTATCAGTGTGTGGCTTTTGCACTTTTAAAAGCACACTTTTACACATGAAAACCCTAATTTACGGCCTTATTTAGCTATAACAGTGCTTCCCAATCCTGGTCCTCGAGTACCCCCTCGATTAATCGGCGATTATTTTTGCGATTAATCAAATAATCTGATAAAACCGAAACATTTACTAAAATAGATTTTTCACTTATAGCTCAGTGTTTCCCAATTCTGGTCCTCGAGTACCCCCTCCCAGAAAGTTTTAGATGTCTCCTTATTTAAAATACCTGGTTCAACTTATCAACTGTCTTCCAGAGTGGTAAACTAACAAGCTGATGAGTTAAATCAGGTGTGTTAAATAAGGAGACATTCTGGGTGGGGGTACTCACAGACCAGGATTGGGAAAAATCTAATTGAGTAAATATTTCGGTTTTATCAGATTATTTGATTAATCACAAGAATAATCGCCCGATTAATCGATTATAAAAATAATCGTTAGTTGCAGCCCTTCTATTAAATGATGCTGGTAGAAATATAATTGAAGTTGGCATACTAGTTTGTTTTGTTCATGAACTTCTCAGGTTCATTCCTGTATGAGTGTGTTTGCGGGAGTATGTGGTGCTTTGTTCCCTTTATAATTCACGGGCTGAATGTGATGCTACATCATTTCCCCTTCAGTTATGAGTATGCAAGTGGTCTGTCAGCCACAGAGGAAGCTCATGTTAAAGGGAGCACCGGCTATGTGGCACACCGAGATCTCTTTTCTAGCAGCGTGGAGCTGGAACGCACAGAACACAAGTCCCGTCGAACCGTCATGAGAGAGTCTGCCGAACGCATCTCACTTAGCAAAAGGGTTAGTGGAGATCCTGGATCTGCTCATAACCACATAACCTTTCATTGTTGTATGATTAAGATGAACTAACTACATGCTTTTAGTAACTTATCACTTTATAGTATTTATTTATATTTAATTTATATATAATGGCATCTTTAAATGGTGACAGCAACATGTCGTATATATCCGACCCCACTTGTTCCAAACATAAAGATGCTACTGTACTGTAACCCACCCAGGCAGCAGATGACTCCAGGCCGGATCCACACCGGATCTGCGCCAAAGTAAGCAGCTCCAGTGTGTATACGGCCCGGAGTCGTCAAAAAAAAAAACATGTTGTGTGTTTCGAGGAACTCTTAAAAGTCTTAAACAAGTTCTCTATTATTAGATAAAAGAGTAAGAAAGTATTAAGACACAGTCTTTATTTAGTTCAGATCCTGGTGCCAGCGAATTATACCACCCTGGTGGTGCCGCATTTCAATGGTTGCGATGTTTTATGTGGATACATGATGTGTTAATCTGTTTTACTATGAAACTGTGCTGTGATGAAGCCTTGAGGAGATTTGGGTTACGCTGCCATCACTTGACCAACAAAACCCAAGGCTGTGACAAGTCCACTTATTTACTTCTGCTTCTTGTAATGTTCAGAAATGTGTTATGTTTCTTTTGTGGTATGATCATTTTGATTGTGTGCACATTCACAGATTCATGAGAACGAGGAATATCACAAGCGTATGAACGAGGACAGCCTAATGCACACGCCCGAGTTTGTCATCAAGCCGCGTTCACACACTGTATGGGAGAAACAGTGTGTGCGGCTGCACTGTACCGTCACAGGATGGCCTGAACCACGTGTGGTGTGGTGAGTGAATCTACATACACATGAATATATAAACAAACACTCAGGTGACTAACAAAGAGAATTTGTGTTGTGTATGCTAAAGATGGTTGCAATTTGCTATAATGTTAAAATGAAGTATTACAGAGGTTAACCTCTTCAGTGGTGATGTACTGTTTTCTTCTTCTTGTCCACCTACATCCACAGGTACAAGAACAATGTTAGCATTGATCCCATGGCCCATCCAGGGAAATACAAACTGGACAGCAGCTATAATGTTCACTGCCTGGAGATTAACAGGTAACAAGCAGAACCCGCTTAATCTCCGCTTAATCTCCTTCCGTTTCAATGTGTATATATATATATATCTCCCAAGGGTTTTTTCCTCCTAGGACTTTTTTTTACTTCCCCGGAAAAAATTCCGGGGTTTTTTTCTCCTAGGGGGTTTTTCAACCCGGGGAGGCAGCCTTTTTGGGCTTAACTTCTATACGTTACATTAGTAATACGTTTGCTTATAATGTTGATTTATAGCCGCAGCAAATTTAGCTGCTTGTGCTATCGTGTATTATGTTATGCTATCTGTCGATTTTCTGTGCTTTTCACTACATCTATTATGTAAAGCTGCTTTGATACAATTACCAAATTGTGAAAAGCGCTATATAAATAAAATTGAATTGAATTGAATTGAACCATGTTCAGTGTTTATACTGATGGTGTTCAGTGTTTATTGTGATTATGTGCAGTATTTATAGTGATCGTATGCTGTGTTTATTGTGATCGTGTGCAGTGTTTATAGTAATCGTATGTTGTGTTTAATTTTATAGTGATCGTATGCTGTGTTTATTGTGATCATGTGCTGTGTTTATTGTGATTGTGGACGGTGTTCGTAGTGATGATATGCAGTGTGTATAGTGACTGTCTTTGTTATGTACAGTGATTGTATGCAGTGTTTACAGTTACCGTATTTAATGTTTATAGTGATGGTGTGCTGTGTGTACAGTGTTTGTTTGCAATGTTTATAGTAATTATGTGCTCTGTTTACAGTGTTTAAGTGTTGTGTGTACAGTGTTTGTCTAGAGTGTTTATAGTGTTTGTGTCTAGTGTTTATGGTGATGATGTGCCGTGTTTATAGAGATGTGCACAGTGTTTATAAAGATCGTGTTCAGTGTTTACAGTAATTGTGTTTAGTGTTTACAGTAATTGTGTGCAGTGTTTATGGTGATCATGTGCAGTGTTTATGTGCACAGTGTTTATAGAGATTGTGTTTAATGTTTATAATGATGTGTTCAGTATTTATTGTGATTGTGTGCAGTGTTTATGGTGATCTTAAGCAGTGTTTATAGAGATCGTGTGCAGTGTTCATGGAGATGTGCACAGTGTTTATATTGATGGTGTTCGGTATTTATGGTGATCGTGTGCAGTGTTTATAGAGATCATGTTCAGTGGTTACAGTAATTATGTTCAATGTTTATATTGATTGTGTTCAGTATTTATGGTGATTGTGTGCAGTGTTTATGGTGATTGCAAGCAGTGTTTATGGAGATCATGTGCAGTGTTTATAGAGATCGTGTTCAGTGTTTATATTGATGGTGGTCATTGTTTATGGTGATCGTGTTCAGTGTTTATGGTGATTGTGTTCAGTGTTTATATTGATGGTGTTTAGTGTTTATGGTGATCATGTGCAGTGTTTATGGTGATTGTGTTCAGTGTTTATGGTGATCGTGTTCAGTGTTTATGGTGATCGTGTTCAGTGTTTATGGTGATCGTGTGCTGTGTTTATGGAGATCGTGAGCAGTGTTTATGGTGATCATGTGCAGTGTTTATGGTGATCGTGTGCTGTGTTTATGGTGATTGTGTTCAGTGTTTATGGTGATCGTGTTCAGTGTTTATGGTGATCGTGTGCTGTGTTTATGGTGATCGTGTGCTGTGTTTATGGTGATCGTGAACAGTGTTTATGGTGATCGTGTTCAGTGCTTATGGTGATTGTGTTCAGTGTTTATATTGATGGTGTTTAGTGTTTATGGTGATCGTGAGCAGTGTTTATGGTGATCATGTGCAGTGTTTATGGTGATCGTGAGCAGTGTTTATGGTGATCATGTGCAGTGTTTATGGTGATTGTGTTCAGTGTTTATGGTGATCGTGTTCAGTGTTTATGGTGATCGTGTGCTGTGTTTATGGTGATCGTGAACAGTGTTTATGGTGATCGTGTTCAGTGTTTATGGTTATCGTGTGCGGTGTTTATGGAGATATGCACAGTGCGAACAGTGTTTATAGAGATCGTGTTCAGTGTTTATATTGCTGGTGTTCAGTGTTTATGGTGATTTTGTGCAGTGTTTATGGTGATCGTCTGCAGTGTTTATGGAGATGTGCACAGTGCAAACAGTGTTTATAGAGATGGTGTTTAGTGTTTATATTGCTGGTGTTCAGTGTTTATGGTTATTGTGTGCAGTGTTTATGATGATCGTCTGCAGTGTTTATGGTGATCGTGTGCAGTGTTTATGGAGATGTGCACAGTGCGAACAGTGTTTATAGAGATCGTGTTTAGTGTTTATGGTGATTGTGTGCAGTGTTTATGTTGATTGTGTGCAGTGTTTATGGTGATCGTGTGCAGCGTTTATATTGATCATGTACAGCGTTTACGGTGTCCATGTGGAGTGTTTATAATCATCATGTGTCCTTCTTTAATTCCAGGTGCGACTTTGATGATACTGCACAGTACAGCGTTTCAGCCATGAACAGCAAGGGCGAGGTCTCCGCTATTGCTTCCGTTGTTGTCAAAAGTACGTTGTTTAAGCAATTCTTCTTGAATTTTAATTGTTCGCAAGAAAAAATATGCAAATTCTTAATTTGAAAAATCTTCTTATAAAAAATGGTATTGTGTTTTATTTAGGGTTCAAAGGAGAGGTTGATGAGCATTTGCCTTCTCCCAGACTGCGTAAGTATTAACGAAATCAAGTATGATTGCTGTACAAGCTAATTTTCCCCTTTTTTTATCTATATGTGCTTTGCTTAAGAGCATGAGACTAAATCTGTTAATGTCAGCTGGTTAATGGCTGTTTTGTCTCCAACTTGCTGGGTGCAGAAAACAGAAGGTTCGGCTTTGAAGGTAACCTACGTGAAGGTCTTCAATTAATTTCCGTGTTCTGTTTCAGTCTCGTCTCATCGCCTTCTGAAGTGCATGATCATCTCTTCTCAATGTTTTAATTCACTTTTTGAGCATATTTACACACGATTAAGTCAGAGTAGTTTTACATCCTGTTTACTTCAATAGGAATGGTGTTGAAGGATGAGAACATTTGAGCTTTTGCTGGATTGCACTATGATGCTGGTTGGCTTCTCTTGACTATAAGAATCATAAACATCTGGGTTCAGTTGTATTCGCTGTTTTCCCTCTTGAATCCAAACTAGATGTTATGCAAAAATCCGAAGATGAGAAACATAAACTTGTAGAGTTAACATGAAAAGCTGTTTCTACCTAAACGGAATACATTTATTTGTGGAAATCAACAGTCACTGGATGATGCAAAACATAAATGTCTTTCTGAAATGCATGCACGTGTGACCTCTCTGTCATTCTTATTGCAAATGTCTATGCACGTATTAACTTTATTGTCATCTTGTTGTCGTATGTATGTTGATCGTAGGTACACATCTTGGATCTTAAATCTATTTAATGATGTCTTTATCACTTTGTCTGTGAAAAGGTTTCAAACCCTCCTCAAAGGTTTCTAAACCTTGTGTAGTGCATCAATGTTAATATCTTTATGTGAGATCTGTGTGTGTTTCCCTGTAAATATATGGGTATGTCATGTTATTACCATGTACCAATCTTGTAGCCAGAGGCGTGAAATGCATTTCCTAAGAGGAGGTTGAATGTAATGTGTTTGTGTGCTGTAGTCCCCTGCCTGGAGTACGGTGTGACCTTCGAGACGCACATCGTGGAGAAGTTTGGAGTGACGTTTGGCCGTGAGGGAGAGACGTTGAGTTTTGGTTGCTCTGTTATCATCTACCCTTCACTCCAGCGCTTCCAGCCAGAGATCGAGTGGTACAGAGACGGTGAGTTTGTGTGCTGTCTTACCTGTTATGGATAAGTTTATCAGGTGAGGCAGAAATCACATGCAAATAAATGATGTCATTAGTGAGGTCCAAATATATACATGCATACAGTTTACAGAGCGTCTTCACAGTGTGTCTGACATTGACACATTGATATAAGTGATGTAATCCTGAAATCAGAGATGCATTGAGAATATCAGCTTACGAGTGCTCACTGGAGACACATTTGAGATGAATGTGCAGACTAATGTTAAAAGCATATGTTAACAGAGCTTCTTTTTAAAATTCATGTCTATAAGATCTCTATGCGATATGCATTTCACATGATTTAAACTGGTTAAAATGTGTGTCAAAAATGTCCTTCATTGCATTGTCTTTTACAGATAAACTGCTGGTGCCTTCGAAATGGGTTCAGACGCACTGGAGTGGAGACAGAGCTACCCTAACACTTACACATCTCAACAAAGAGGATGAAGGCTTGTACACGCTCCGTGTTATCACCAAGTCTGGATTTGAGACACACTCCGCTTATGTGTTTGTCAGAGGTGAGAACCAACAAAACACAAATATCAAATATATAAATAAACAGTCCATAGGTTATTGTATTAGGTCGTGACAAGGAATACCATTTCTGGGTCCAAGCGTCCACTCGCTTCATATGAGCGAGCCGCTTTATTTATTTATATTACACACATTTAAAGGTCCACTGTGTAGATTTTTTATCTAGTGGTGATATTGTGAATTGCAACCAACAGCTCAGACCACAGCTCACCCCTCTCTTTCAAAACGCATAGAGAAGCTACGGTAGCTGCCACAGGACAAATATGTCATGACAAAACGCTCTCTATAGCAGCAGTTTAGGGCTCCTTTAGAAATATGGCGGCACGAAATGGCGACTTCCATGTTAGTCCACTGTCCCACTAATAATACAGTGATATAAGGATAATTGACGACGGGACATTGAATTATAAGAAAATAATGCACACCCAAGGTGGTAATGCGGCACGACGCGAAGCAGAGTTACACTGCGGGTGTGCAATATTTTCAAATAATTCAAAGGACCGGAGTCAATTATTCTGCTTATACCATGGTTACCACAAACATTTCTCTGGTCCCTATTTTTAAGACATTTAACAAGTTAGATGTGCGATTATCGAAAAATAATGCATACCCGTGGAACATTTCTCAACCAATCAGAATACAGCATTCAACAGACCCATGGTATAAGTATACTATATTGCATTTCTATCAAGAGATCATTTTAAAAGTAACACAATGCACCTTTAAAGGAACAGTATGTAGGATTGTGGCCAAAACTGGTATTGCAATCACAAAACTTGTGGCTAAAACTGGTACTGCAATCACACAACTGGTGGCCAATACACAAAATGACAACATAAACATCAGTTGAGGGCTGCAACTCCACTTTTTAAATGACAATATCCTGGCCAGACCACTGTTGTCAATGATATTTGAAATGAAAATGATTTCATAATGTTTAGTGACATGTCAGGGCCATTTTATGATTAATTGATATACATTTCTTACATACTGTTCCTTTAAGCTGTATTTTTATAAACTTGCGGTGTACATTACGTTTCCAAGCTCATGGGGTGCCAGATAGCAATACTATAACAGTTCATAAAAGATAAATTACTTTCTGGCCATCTGGGATTTCGGTGTGGAGATAAAGGTTAGGATGGTGATTTTCGGTAGTTCGGTAGCACATTGTGACTGTATATTGTAGTAGTTTGTTGTTTGCTTAATTAAAGCCACAATATGTACGATTTTTGTAATAAAATATCCAAAACCCACTTGCACAGTGTGATATATTTTATGCAGTTGTGTACTTACATTATCCCAAAAATTCCCAAGGATTTGTACATCCAGAAAATTCCTGTTTTAAATAATGACTCATCCCTTGTCTCTATTGTCTATCAATGACATAATATCTAGGCAACAGACGTGGACAAATGCAGAAGTGGTGGTTATACAGCATTTAGCACACAGCTGTCGTGTAGTTCAGTCGTCATGGGTCATGATTATCTATAAAAAACATAATTCATTACCTCATCCGTGAACTTGAATTCCATACGTCTCGGAATGGTGAAAAATGAACTCTCATCGTTCCACTCATGTTCATAGTAAGATTCGCTTTCGTTGTTGTTTTGAAAATGCGACCTCTAACAACAAAAACTTGCATCTGATGGTGCATTTGGACCCAGAAGTTGTGGCATCTGACTTGTGATGAAAACTGTTTTCATTAATAGACAAAAAGTACAGAACAAATTAACACTCACGTTGGCAAAATGATTGTATACACAATAATTTCTATTAGGCTATAAGACATTCTAAGTGTGTTGAAACCTGATGGGTAGAATTACTTTCAGTGATGGACCCAAACCCATTCGTATGAGAAGTTTGTAAAACATTTATAGTCCTTTATAGTATGCAGTGTGTGTAAAATTAAACCGTTGACATGTAACACACACAGACGCACAATGGAAAAAGGATTTGCTTTGTTATTTGAAACATTGGTGGTGCTGTCGTAATCTCAGTTTGATTATCTAAAACGTTTAAGTGTTGTTTATTTAAATCTTTCACACATGAACAACTTCTTTTTTTTACTTAAATGCCACCGTCTTTGAGCTCTTTTGTGTAATGCTGCGTACACACCAAACGCGAAGGATTGCATTCCTCGCTCTAGATTACTTGCGGGCAGTGGTGTAGTGGTGTCTGGAGAAGTGGGTATACTCTTAATTTATGCCCCAGTAGAAGTGGGTATACCCCCTGCCATCAAATAAAGAGGTGGGTATACTCTGTATACCTGCGTATACCCTGCACTACACCACTGCTTGCGGGATTTAACTTCGTGTTATGCACATTTTTTAGCTTGAGTTAAATATTTTCAACTTGGGCGAAGATGTGTTTGAAGTGAATTATGTGTTGTTTCAAGGCAATTGTGCTGCCCGAATCGCGTCTTACGCATCGCCCCATGCAAGTTCGTGTCTATTCGCGTCTCTGCATTGACTTTTTATGTAATCTACTCGTGCAAATCGTTGAATTCACGTTTGGTGTGTACGCCCCATTAGACTTCCAGAGACTTCCACTAAAGCTAATGGTAGTCATATTGCAAGTGACACGAGTGTGCGCAAATAGGTTCATTTGAATGTAGCCACGCAGCAAGTGGGCTACATTCAAGAGTGCCACCTAGTGGATAATAGCAGAAATATGGATTGCCGTAAAAACTCGTCATTGGCAGGGAAGCGATTTCTCTTAATTGACAAGATGTCATTAATGGCGTGGGAAACGTTATATTGTCATATTTGTCAAATATATTTTCAAAATCATAGTTTGTCCCACGACAACTATCGGCTGGCTATTGAAACGGAAATCTCGCACATAAAAAGGAAAAACACCACATCACTTACTTCTGCATTCGAAGATAAGGTGGATTTATGTGAACAGTCTTACAGTGGTACATATTACTAATCCTGCTTATTTAGAGTGCTTCTAACTGTCTTACAAGCTTGTAGTATGCTTCTCTTGGCTTGTAGTATGTTAGCCGTAAATGTCACCAACCAACTCGGGTTTCATTCTAAATTTATTCCCAATGCTGTCTGTGTGTTAATGGTCAAGTTACTGTAATAACTAGAGGCGTTTAAACGAAGTAACAAATTTTTTATACACTTTTTAAACTCAGATTTGTAAATCATTACCTTATGTTTTATTTGATGTGTCTGTGTGTTAGATGCTGATGCTGAATCTGCAGGTGCACCTGGAGCTCCTTTAGATGTTTACTGTCAGGATGCAAATAAAGATTACGTCATCGTTACCTGGAAACAGCCAGCGGTGGACGGCGGGAGTGCCATCTTGGGCTACTTTGTTGATAGGTAGAAACACAAACATCCTATTTGGACCTTTAAAAAACCTGTAGTGTATTTGCAGATGCCCATTCAGTCCGAGCTTACAAACATACTTACAAAAGGCGTACGCTGTACGTCGCTTTGGATAAATTAATAAATGTGAATGTAAATGAACACTAAATAGTTGTCTTCTATGCAGTAGATCATAAAAAGCAATGAATGTTTTGGTTCTTGACTGCTCTCTCATTACTGTTTGCTTAACAAGATTGCATTTATTGGTTTATAAAGCATAATGTCTGTTCTGCAGATGTGAGGTTGGCACTAAACACTGGATTCAATGTAATGACACTCCGGTGAAGTTTGCCCGTTTCCCCGTCACGGGTCTCGTGGAGGGTCGCAGTTATACGTTCCGTGTACGCGCGGTGAATAAAGCCGGTATGAGTTACCCGTCCCGTGTGTCTGAACCGGTGGCAGCCATGGACCCTGCAGACCGTGCACGGAGAGGTTTGAATGACATTAAAGAAAACACTAATATATTTTTATCTTTTTAGTCTTTTTGGTTTTCCATACGTGCCTTCTCGTCTCTTGTCATCCAGGTACATCTGCTCCCTGGACTGGACAGATAATCGTAACTGAAGAGGAACCTGTAGGTGAGAAACTTAAACAAATATTTTTTTAAGATTCACAGTCATGGAAAACTGAATGCCATAAATATTTCAATGATGCAATACATTTTTCTGATTCTCTAAAATATTTTCTCCTGTCCATTTTTCCACTTTCATAAAAAAATCTGATAATTTACTCACCTTCATATCATCCAAGATGTTTATGTCTTTCTTTGTTCAGTCGAAAAGAAATTAAGTTTTTTTGAGGAAAACATTTCAGGGTTTTTGTCCATATGGATCTCAGTTTACAGTTTCAATGCAGCTTCAAAGGACCTAAACGATCCCAACCGAGACATAAGGATCTTATCTAGCGAAACCATCCCCATTTTTGGCAAAAAAAGTACTTTTAAACCACAACATCTCATCTTGCACTAGCCGTGCAAGCGCGATTACGTAACAATTACGTATTACGAAATTACGTTGAAAGGTCACACGTGACGTATGCGAAACTACCGCTCCAGTGTTTAAAATTGTGGAGAAAGAGGATCGTTCAGACGTTGTTGTATGTAAATGATACTAAATAAAGTCTTTTTGTCAGTTTATTGTTTAAAATGGTCCGCAAGTGTGCGTTTTACATATGTGACGCATGACCTAAAGTCCACTAGATGGCAAAAAATCCTCAAAAAACGTTATTTTTGACTAAACAAAGAAAGACATAAACATCTTGGTTTCAGGATTTTTTATGAAAGTGGAGTAAATGGTTCTTCATGCACCATTTTTGATTCCTCAAAGAACTGTTCAGTCAAAGATTTATTGACGAACCATTTCTTTTATACCTTTTTTTAACATAAAGTATTTTTTTCACTACAACTCCTGTTTTATTCTTCTTTTCAACTTATCAATTTTTTTTTTAAATTGTTATTTTAAATTCTCATGTATCTTTGTTTTTTATTGTGATTTTAAATGTCTCTTATTTTTACAGATTTTTTTTCTAAGATTGTTTTCTCTTTCTATGTAAAGCAATTTGAATTACCTATAAGTATGAAATATGCTATACAAATAAACTTGCCTTACCTACAAGGAACTTCTTTTTCAAGCAGAAAGGTTTTTAATATGTTTATGTATTATCATTCAAACCAAAAAATGGTTCTTCTTTGGCATCGTAAAGCATTTTAATTTTATAAGAGTGTGTTGGGTCAAATATGGACATTACATCTTACATCTTTTACCCAACTGTGGTTTACCCAACCTACAGTAGCATTTTTAAGACTGTAAGCTGAATCCATCTTTGAACTTCATCCTAATCTCATGATGACTTTGCTTTTTGGGAGACATTTGCTTATAGTTGTATAACTAGATTAATTCTAAGCATTGGTACCTGACATACAAATCACTCAGTTTATTTGAAATAATCCTTATCTTTTATTCATGAACGATTGTTAAAACAGGATTAGTGTTTATCACTGTGAACATTCCTTCTTCAGTCAACGACACAACACAGATCAGTAAAGCACCAATGACATTCGCTGTTTTATCTTGAATGACTTTAGAGGGAGTCGTTCCCGGTCGACCTCGTGAACTCAGTGTCATTGAAGCCACTAAAAACTATGTGGTGCTGAGCTGGAAACCTCCGGGCGAGAAGGGTCATGAAGGAGTCATGTATTACGTTGAGAAGGTCAGATCTTCAGATGTATTTTTTTGTTTATTTACTAAAAATCTTCACCATCTTAGCCAATTTTTTTAAATAGTAAATGTACAGGTCAAATGCAAAAGACACATGCCACCTTTATTAACAATGAGATGATATTGAACGAATGCACCCGGCATGTGTTATACGTTCATCAAATACTTTAGCTTTAAGTCCGCTTAATCCCATAAAGTGCCCCTAAGGTGAAATTGGAGTAAACAAAATCTAAAGTTAAGTTAATGTGCTCATGTGAAACCTACATAAAAAGTTTTGTTTCGCTAAAGTTTTGCTTTCGCATGTGAGCACGCAAAACTAAACGCAGTAGTTTCCGGTCGAGATAGTTTCACATGCGCGCGAAACTAAACTTTATTTAATTTTTGCTCCATGTCCCCTTAGGGGCTCCGTAATACCGGACTTAGGTCATTCAGAAAAAACGCTTTGTTGGCAGAATCTGTTAAACGGCACAAGGATTTTTCAGCAAAGTCCCCAAAGTGCACAGAAGAACTGGATGAATAACGGTGCGCATAAGACTTTTTTACACGGTTTACCAAAATTATATGGATATTTACAGAATTTTGGAGCCTCGTACCTTTATTCAGAAAAGAAAAATGTGTGTTTTTAATTCATGCACAGAATAACCGGATAACTATTCAAAATCTGCTTATTATAGAAACCTGTTTTCATGTGTCTACGTGCAAATCAGTAAACCAGCTATGCAGAAAACTGCATTTACATGGGATTTGGAGATTTATCAGGTTTCTCGCAGGCAGCAAAAGTAAGCACAAAGTAACACATAAAAGTCTGCGCTCAGCTCAAGCAGTTGGCAGAGAAACTGCGAAAATAAAAGCTCATGTTACATTTACAGGATCATGAGAAGAGATACAACAGTATAGCTTAAAGGAATAGTCTGCCCTTTTGCCATATTAAACTATGTTATTACCTCAACCTAGACAAATTAATACACACCTATCTTTTTGTGTGTGTGCACTGTACAGCGCGTTGTGAATGTGTTAGCATTTAGCCTAGCCCCATTCATTCCTATGGTACCAAAAAAAGGTTTTATTTTGTGGCACCATACTTACTGGTATAACTCCTCATGTAACAGTCTTTAAATAGGGAAAACACGGAAGTGTTTGGTGGCTTCCCTGTTTGGTACCATAGGAATGAATGGGGCTAGGATAAATGCTAACACATTCACAACGCGCTGTACAGTGCACGCATTGAAAAAAGATAGATATGTATTAATTCGTCTAAGTTGAGGTAATAACATAGTTTAATATGGCAAAAGGGTAGACTATTCCTTTAAGACAGATTTCCCTGTGGTTTGCCTAAAAAAGCTTGCATGCACTTAGAGGGTTTTGCAATGAAAGTGAGTCAACTTTTTAAAATACTGTACCAATGAAATGACAATGACATTTGTGACAATAATTATTTCAATAACCTTTTCATTGCCATTAAAGTGAAATTACTGAACCTACATAAGAGCCTGATATAGAAATGCCAATTTACAAGAAAACACATCAAACGCACTTAGAGGATTTTGCATCTAAACTCTTTATATATGTTTTCTTGAGTGAATATGCTGAAGTCTGTCTGGTGTTTGTGTTTAGTGCGTCTCTGGTACGGACAGCTGGCAGCGAGTGAACACTGAAATCCCTGTGAAATCTCCACGCTTTGCTCTTTTTGATCTGGCGGAGGGCAAATCGTACAGCTTCCGCGTTCGCTGTTGTAACTCGGCCGGTGTCGGAGAACCGTCAGAACCGACTGAAGCCACCACGGTTGGAGACAAACTCGGTACGATCACAGTTATATACATACTTAAAAAAGCTATACTACTTACCTCCTTACCTCCTTAGATCGGGTCTAGTATGGGTGCCACTACCCCATCTTTGAACCCCAACAGCTTCTGTGTAAAGACTTTTTTCTAAAGATGAATAAATACCAACATTATGTTAACACATATTCATGTTTTAATTTTTAACATGTCCCATGCATGTATAACACACACCAAGGTGTAATTCATGAACATAATTTGAATTTTGAATTTTGTGTAAAAGGCTTTATTTGTGTCAATCAACAGATATCCCATCAGCCCCTGGTCGTGTGGTGCCGACACGCAATACAGACACATCTGTGGTGGTTTCTTGGGAGGCGT
This sequence comes from Paramisgurnus dabryanus, assembly GCF_030506205.2. Lineage (NCBI taxonomy): Eukaryota > Metazoa > Chordata > Actinopteri > Cypriniformes > Cobitidae > Paramisgurnus > Paramisgurnus dabryanus. The sequence continues at coordinate 54,662,264 of NC_133338.1, forward strand.
CGCGTGATGCTAAAGAGCTGGTGGGCTACTACATCGACGCCAGCATCGTGGGGAGCAACACCTGGGAACCGTGCAACAACAAACCTATAAAAGGAACCAGGTACCAACAAATCTAATGACAAACATAAACACATTCGTTCAGAAACAAACATACTGTATGCTGTGTGATGGGTCAATTATTTAAGTTTCAATAGTAATGCTTGTCTCAGCAAACATCACGAATATATGTTAAACTTGATTTAATATCTACACACGTGTTGATGCAGGTTTATCTGTCATGGCCTGACCACGGGTGAGAAATATGTCTTCCGTGTGCGAGCGGTCAATGCTGCGGGAATCAGTGATTTCTCTCAGGAATCTGAAGCTATTGAAGTTAAAGCTGCTATCGGTGAGTTTATCAACTTAACGAACAAATCACATAATTTACCAACTTTCACTTTTCATGCATTCCTCACGTCCTCAAAGGCACTACGGTGCCAGAGCCGCACCCTCCAAACCCTGAAGCCACACCCACCATACTCCGAAGCCCCGCCTCTGCATTTTCCACACCCTTCACACTCTGAAGCCACACCCACCATATTCTGAAGCCCCGCCTCTGCATTTTTCCACAACCACCAAACCCTGAAGCCACACCCATCATTCTCTGAAGCCCCGCCTTTGCATTTGTTGTCAGACTTGTAGACCTCCTATAGTTTGGGTCAGAACTGATCCCATGTAGTGGTGACTACAAACCAACCAACCCACCCGCCTCTCACCCCCTCCGTCTTCGTTAACATGCATGTCCATCTGTCTTTACCCATAATGCCTTTCTACTGATGTCCCTTAACATTCATAAGATGTTAGACTTGTTCGATTTGAAAGCAAACTCAAACTGTCAAACTCAAACTCGTATGATTTTGCGAATCGCTCTTGTGGTCCTTTGACATCATATGGCTGTCGATTCTTGCGGCGCCGCATGAAGTCAAACAAGTGTTGAAGAGCATGCTCACTTATTCTTTATGAAACACACTTGGCAACCTGACCCCCATGCATTCAGATATAAAGAAGTTGTTTTGGTCATATTTTTTAAATATAATGTTATAAAAATATATGTCACTAAAGCTAGTTGGGAAGAGAAAAATAATGTTGAATTTAGTTCATTAAGCAGACACTTTTATCCAAAGTGACACTAATGATGGAAACTTTAGCATTTTGCCACAGCACAGTAAGAATAGTAAGGATCCACAGCATGATAAATAGCACATGATAAGCCAAGGCAATTTATTTATAAAGCACAAATTAAATGATGGGTAGGTGACCAATGTGCTGTACAATTTGTTTACATACAAAAAGCAAACACACAAAACACACCAATGAAAAAGACCTAGAGAAGTACAATTCATACTTCAAACTTCATATTACCAAACAGCTACTAGTCCAGAGGCCTCACTTATAAAATTCTGCATAGAAACCATCCTAAATTTAATCTTACGATCATTTCGCAAAAATGCGTACGTTTTCTTTTAGATGTTAAATCTATAAATGATCTTGAACTTGTACGCAGATGAACAGTTTCAGATCTCCGCCTTGAAACGATTCTATTTAATTCAAATTTATTTATATAGCGCTTTTCACAATTGGTAATTGTTTCGAAGCAGCTATACATTAATAGAAGCAGGGGAAAACAGAAATCGACAGACAACATAAGTAGCAAAATACAGCGGCTATGAATAAACTTTAAAAGTGAGCGTATTAATAATGTAATTTATAGAAGAGGTTGCTAAGTTAAGCCAATGTCGCCCGACTCCCCGGGGTTGAAAAACCTTCCGATTTTTTTAGCCAGGAGGGAAAAAAGTCCTAGGAGGAGAAAAACCCTTGGGATATATATATATATATATATATATATATATATATATATATATATATATATATATATATATATATATATATATATATATATATATATATATATCGACTGCATATATATATATATATATATATATGTACATATGTTAACGGATAAGGAGATTAAACGGGTTCCGTCGGTGGTCGTTGGTCAGGCATCGGCTGGGCATCACGTTGAAGGACGGCCAGTAGATCAGTGGTGTGTTGACCTCCACGGCAGCCGGAACTGGGTCTGTTTGTCTCAATGTCCTTGGGATCAAGGACGAGACAGGGAGAGACAAACAAAATCCTATTAGTATAGGGGCTGTTCGCAAGTGTCAACCAGTGTTGTGTTTTAATATATGTTTTTTCCAGACAGGCTAGCTATTGCGGCATTAGTATATTACCCAGACGAGTTATGTGATTGCTTTGTTACATACATGCTAACTATTGCGAGATAAGTACATTTACTAGACAAATTTTGTGAATGCTTTGTTAAAGAGAAAAGTCTTAAGTTTAGTGATCGACGATGCCCAATTAATTTCATTGACATATAAAAGAGCGCCTGTCAATGCTTAAATTACTTTCAAACAATAATAATGGTTTATATTTGCAACAAAACCTGCAGCAATCGGAAAACAAAAGCAGACTGATCTCACGCAAAGTCGTGTTATAGTCACGAAAAATTGTATTAACTTATTTGTGTCCATGGAATGAAATTCAGCTTTTTTCATGCCTTGAGCACGAATGTTTTTTTCCTGTCACTCGCACAAATTTCTACAAATAGTATTTTGTGTCTATAGCGCGTCTTTCTTTTTCGTGTCATTTTATGTATTGATTTCTCATTGTTTTTTTTTATTTTCTTACTATTGTCATTTGGGGTTGGGGTTAGAATCACTTTCTGTTACATTTTTAGACATCCTAACCCAAACTTCAACTCTAACCCCAACTCCAGGCGAGAATAGTTTAAAAAACGGAATAAAAACATTTGAAACCAATATATAAAAGTGCATCCTAACACAAACCCCAAATCTAACCCCAAGCAACAATGATTTAAAAATAGGAAAAAACAATGAGAAAACAATACATAAAATGACATGAAAAAGAAAGTCGTGCCACTGACACGAAAAACTATTTATAAAAATTTGTGACACGAAAAAGACATAGAGACGAATAATTAATCAAATTTTTCGTGACTATAACACGATTTGTCATGAGATCAAGTTGTGTATGTCTGTTTAGACCCTGACGTGGTGCTAAGCACTTTTCCAAGTCAAAGATGTTTTTATAAATGTGAACGTTGCCGTGGATTTTTGATCACATCAGTGCTTATGCACGTATGAGGCCCCAAAAGTTTACTGTGTCCATTAAATAAACCATCTTGGGGGAAAAATGACAAAGTGTGTGTTGTTCATAAAGGATAAGCACAAGAAACACAACAGCGGTCAAAAGCATAAACTAACTCAATTATCTGTCATTACTAATTTCACCTGAGTGCTTCTTTCTCTTATTTTTCTTATAATCAGTGTTGGGGAAAGTTACTTTTAAAAGTAATGCATTACAAGGTACTCCCCCAAAAAGTAACTAATTGCTTTACTTAGTTACTTTTCATGGAAAGTAATGCTTATGTTACTTTTAAGTTACTTTTGCGTTACTTTTTTTGCAGGTATTTTTTATGACTGAGAAGTTCTGCATTCAAAAATTGCATATTTCCATCGCAAAAATGTCAAGCTCTGGTCTGCCATCATCATTTTACGTTAATACGTTCAGTTAAATGCAGTACATTGTTTTTTTAATATCAAATTAATTCAACTTAAAAGTAACTCGCATTACTTAAAAAAAAAGTTACTCAGATATTAATGTGTACATTTATAAAGTAATGCGTTACTTAACTCGTTACTTCAGAAAAGTCATATTATTACGTAATGCACGTTACTTGTAATGCGTTACCCCCAAAACTGATTATAATAAATTAAATATAGAGTAATAGTGGCAAATATGCTGCTTGTATTTGCATGCATACATGTTTTTTTGCTCTGAAAAGATGTAATTATTAGAAAATGTAGATTTGAATGTAAAAGCCAGTAGAGTGACTGACAGATGTGTTTTTATTGATGTTGCATTTTCTGATTTCTTTCTCTGGCTGTTCTCTTTGCTAACTCCTGTAGGGGGCGGTATTCCTCACGGTGTGTTTCTGGATTCAGTGGGTATTGGGGTTACACTAACTCAGCACAGCTCATGTAAAGTGAGCGAGCATGTAACTGCTGACGCACATATAACACGCTTAGCTAATGCTATTGAGAGGGTCGAGGATGGGGGTCAGAATGGGGATCACCAAGCCCTAAATGAAGGCAAACAGTGCAAGGGGGAGAACTTAGGGCCACCTGAACAGGTAGTTAATCGTAGCATTGAATTTTACACACACGACTGTATTCAATCAGAGCCAGATACAGGAACGTCTGATGATCGTAAGTGCGCAGTAAAATCTTCTGTGGAACCAGAGAAAGCAGGAGAACCCAGGAGGAGAGGACGAAGAGGCTCAGGTGAGAAGATGAAGGTTATGTTCGGATCCAGTTTTTTTGATCATCATCATCACCATCATCAGGAGTTGACCTCACCTGTCTTCTACTTTCTAGCTTTTTTAATTCATTTCTATGCATTTTTAATCTCTTGATTGCAATTGGTCAAATTCACTCCTTCATGATTATTTTGCTCAGTTTGTCAAATGGATGCAAGACCTCGCTCATCAAATTAGCATATTGCCATTGTTTTTTTCCATATTTTTATTTTGAATACTAAATCATAGTTCAGTTTTAAAAAATCTATTGGTCAGGCAATCCTGCTGGGAAATTCAGTTATCGTCAGTAGACGTCCATCTTAAACAAGCAGCAAACCAAACACAACAGTTCAGTTTAATCTGCATGTTTGCAGGAGGTTATCTTCTCAGAGAACTGGGTTCACAACGTGTCATATTATCTCCATGATTTAAACTAGAAATGAATATGAGCACTTTAACAGACATACAGAAATGTTGCCCTTTAAAAACTCTCTTAAATGAATCTAGCCTTATAAACATCCATCGTTAAGTATTGTACATTATTGTAAACATGAATTTTGTGCAACATGATCTCAAGAAAAGTCATGTTATAGTCACGCAAAATTTGATTAATTTATTCGTGTCCATGGCACGAAATTCAGCTTTTTTCGTGCCTTGATCACAAATGTCTTTTTTGTGACACTCGCATGAATTTCTATAAATAGTTTCTCGTGTCCGTAGCCTGACTTTCTTTTTCATGTCATTTTATTTATTGTTTTCTCTTTTTTTCCCTATTTTAAATCATTGTCGCTTGGGGTTGGGGTTAGATTTGGGGTTTGGGTTATGATGTACTTTTATGTATTGGTTTCTACATGTTTCTTCTTCCACTTTTAAAACTATTTTCGCCTGGAGTTGGGATTAGAGTTGGTGTTTGGGTTAGGATGTCAAAAAATGTAACCGAAAGTGATTCTAACCCAAACCCCAAGCGACAACGGTAAGAAAATAGGAAAAAAACAATGAGAAAACAATACATAAAATGACACACTGTAAAAAAAACTTTGCTGCCTTAAAGTTTTTGGTTAAATCAACTCAGATTTACGAGTCATGTCAACAGAAATTAGTTGTCATAACTTATAAAATAAAGTTGAGAAAAGTCAACTTACATTTATAAGTTATAACAACTCGCCTGTAGATATAACAACTCCTCTCTAGTCAAGATTAATAATAGTAAGTTGAAATGACTTCCAAGTTGATTCAACAAAAAATTTTAAGGCAGCAAAGTATTTTTTACAGTGCACGAAAAAGAAAGTCGTGCAACGGACATGAAAAACTATTTATACACAGTAAAAAATTGCAGCATGAAGTTAAAACAACTTGGTTTTGCAAGTCAGTTCAACCTACTATTTTAAGTTTTGACCTGTGATAAGTTGACATAACTTATAAAAACAAATTTAAATAGTTTAACTTATATTTTTATGTTACTTTAACTTAACAAATGATGTTGATTTGACAAAAATGCTGCATTTGTTTTACAGTGTAGAAGTTTGTGTGAGTGTCACGAAAAAGACATTCGTGCTCAAGGCATGAAAAAAAGCTGAATTTCGTGCCATGGACACAAATAAATTCATCACATTTTCCGTGACTATAACACGACTTTTCATGAGATCAGTCTGCTTTTGTTTGTTTTTACAAACCGAGGGATGAATTATTAAACCCACAACATTCTCTGTTGGGTAAGTTTTCATAACAACACTGTCCTCACAAATACATCAAAGGCATAGGCGGAGCATGCGGAGGGCTGGGGGGCCTGACCCTCCAATGGCTAAAAGGATTTTTATAAAATAAATTATATTCCACAACAAATATACATATTAATTTAAATTCTTATTCTAATTCTTACAACAATATTAGATGATACTTGAAACATTATCATATTTTATTTTAATGCATAGTCAGTGAATAAGTTTTTTATTAATTTTATTTTTTTAGTTTGCAGTAAAAATTATAGCACTTGTTTCAGTATAAATACTGTAATAGACCAGTCTACCCCCCAAACTCAAGCTACGCCTATGATCAAAGGATGATTTTTTTGCCACCAGCCACAACTGGCAATATGCTTGACACCTTCCCTATCACACAATCTCTTTCCTGGTCATAGCAATGTTTATTATTACTGCTTTGTATAAGCACACATTCATGGCATATGAGTAATGTATGTCTAACCATTGTGCCGTGTTTTTGTTTTTTTCATGTCATTATAATGAAAGATTATTGGATTTGTGTGTTTGTCAGGAGTCAGTATTTTTACACTTCTGTGATTTATTTGAACTATTTGCTCCGGTCATCATGGGATTCAGTCTCAGTTATGACCATTTTTTTTGTATGCCAATGATTGTTAACCAGTAGAGGGCCTCAGTAATCCTCCATGTCATCTGTATAGTGAAAAGACCAGCTTAAACCTAAGCTGGTTGGCTGGTTTAAGATGGTCTACCAGCCTGGTTTTAAGCTGATGTAGCAGACCCGTTTTATAGGAGTTTTGGCCATATCCCTACTGGTCCTACTTGGACCCACCAGCTTAACCGGCTTAACCAGCTTTGCTAGGCTGGGAGGACCTGCAAAAACCAGCCAACCAGCTTAGCCAAGCTTTCAGTCAGGTCAAGGTGGTTTAAAGTGGTGGTTCAGCTGGTCTTCCAGCTAAGATCAGATAAAAAGAGTCCAAAACCCTTCTAAAACCAGCCTGCTACACCAGCTTAACCATCTGAGGCTGGTTTTACCTGGTCCTTTCAGTAGGGATATTATACAATACAGTTAAAACTGTTCAATTGCAAAAAGTATATACTGTATATAAAGAAACTATCACATTTATTATTATATTACAGATATCATTTAATATGTTCTTCTAAAAGTATATAAACCAAGTAATATATGTAAAATGTCTTACTCAGTTATTAGATATTTATGCACTCACTGAACTCTTAGTAAGACTTTTTAAAGTTTGTTTCATTCCCTCAATCGTCAGTGGATTTATATTAGTCATATTGGCAAGTTTCTTCCATCAAGAGGATGTTACTTAGTTATTTATTGGAAGTGAATGTTTACTAAACACATTTTCAGATTGAAAAACCATAAGGGTGCCGTATACACCAAGGCGTTTACGCTGCCGTCAATGTCACTTCTCACTCGGCCGTCCAATCACAGTGGAGGAGGGGCGGGACAAATATCAAAACAACCAACCGGCGCATCATTCAACGAATGATAAACAAAGCAAAAGTATCATTGTAACCAAAGCACTTTGCTGAAAAAATACTGGCACGTGCCCACATTTGGTGCCCGCCTGGTGTTTTCAGTCATGCTAAAAGTCTTTGGTGTACATGCACCCTAACTTCTGTTAATAAATAAACAAGCATCAGAAGTGTTTGAATATTGTCATTGGTGGTGTTACTGTGTTATATGTTCTTCACTGCTAACTGTTGTGTTGTGCTATCCCAGCATCCCCTGCTCCTCCCTATGGCATCAATGTATTGGAAAGCGTGCGCGACTCAATGGTTTTGGCATGGAAACAGCCCACTTTCATTGGTGGAGCTGACATCACCGGATACTTCATAGATTATCGTGAGGTCATCGGTGGAGTGTCGGGAAAATGGCATGAGGCGAACATCAGGTCTGTCAGTGAGCGAGCATATAGAGTAAGTCCTGGTCTCATTTCAGCTTTTCCTTTTCATACATGAACTATCTTGGAAAAGTTACTTGGCCTTCATTTTCTTTTTCTGCTTTTCAAAGCCTTATATGGATTTAAACATTGTAGCCAAAAGTTTTGCCCCTCATAAAGTGTACTTACCAAAGAGACAGCAGCATGAGATACAGCATATAATTTGTGACCCTCACTGTAAGCACAGACAAGTTGATTCAACCCTAAAATATCAATTTTGTAATTTTGTAAAAAGTAATTTTAAGTTAAATCTACTTAAGATAGAAATAAAAGCAATAATGATAACAAAAACAACTGAAGTAGTAAAAATAAAGACAACAAACAGTTAAACAACACTCATATTATAGTAGCAGTTAACTTATGCATACTGCAATGCATGATGGGTAAAAAAAATTTAAATCCAGAAATTTCAATAAGATAGAATAAATTGATTCAACTCAAACGTTCTTGTTGAATGAGAGAAATCATGCAATTCATGCATTAAACTAAAACACTTGGATAATGGAGGACATATTTCAGGGTTTAAAGTGGCCATGAAACGGAAGTAGCGATTTTCTTATTTTCCCTGTGGTGACGTACACTGTAAAATATTGTTGCCTCAATGAACTATTTTATTAGTAACTAGTTCCACAGAAATTTTACTTTCACTCAATTTCTGTCTCCAAAGTGTTACCTAGTTGGCCCAAACTTGACTCAAATATAAATAAGTATGTTTGCTCAACTAGCTTTATAGTTCAACTAAAATGTTTTAATCTGTTGAATCTTTAAAAACTTACAGCATAGACTCTGTCAATTAAAAATTATAATTTTTTGAATATTGTGATTTTGATATTCAGATTCCAGATTTTCAAATACTGTATTTTCCGGACTATAAGCCGCACCGGAGTATAAGCCGTATCATTCAAAAATACATCATTAGGCGAAATAACATATGTAAGTCGCAGTGGACTATACGTTGCGTTTATTAAAAAAATTATTTCACAAAATCCAAACTGAAAAACAGACATTTAATCTGGAAAAGCAAGTTGTTCAACTAAACAATAGCAGACAGAACAGCAGGCTGAATAGATGTCTGTACGTTAAAGTAATATTATCAGTTATTTAAACGATAAACCATAGCATACAGAACTTACCTGGACAAACCAAAATTAATGAAAAGCTTATTTATGATGTAAACATCTCAATTTAAAAAAAATTGACCCTTACGACTGATTTTGTGGTCCAGGGTCACATGTGTTAATAAGAAAAATAATTATTAGTCAATGTTTGATTTAGTCAAATTAGTGAAAATATTTTTTGTGAAAGATAAAAATAAATGACATGTGGCGACCGGTGACTTATCTTCCGAAATATATGTGTTCATTGCGTCATGTGAACCTATGTGCATCATGCGTTATGTCAAAATATGTGCCTGCTGCTTATGATAAAAGAGACGCCCACGTTCACAAACAAGGCTCAAAAAAGACACTCACTTTGATTACTCTGATTACACATGAGATGAAGTGAGTATTTGGTAAACATGAGCGTTTTTTTTTTACTTCTTCGAAGCGTCTGCAGCAGGCTCGTATTTTGACATGACACGTGATGCACATAAGTTAACATGACCACCAAACATACATTTTGAAATGATGAACCACACAAAGATGGCTGCATTCATGTTGTTTCGAGCTTTGCATCGTGCACTCTCGAAAAAGAAGTCACCGGCCGCCACTAAATTAACCTTAGCAAGATGTCAATTATTCATATTTCAAAAATGTTTAAGATGACTTTACACCACAGAATATTAGCAATCAAAATTCAACATTGGCATTTAGTTCACAACTTTCTGTAGCTCAACTTGAACCCAGGAAACCCATAGATATAAAATGTACAGTTTAAATGCACCACAAGTCCCATTGGCTAAAAGTGTGTGCATAAATGTAAATGTTATAGATATTGTTGTATATCGTCAGTGAGAGTTTGAATTTCTAAAGTCCTCCAATTAGATCTACATACATGAACCTGTTTGAGACTTCTAACAGATTTATTCATCTCTAGGTTTCAGATTTAAAAGAGAACATGCTGTACCAGTTCCAGGTACGTGCTGCCAATATGGCGGGTGTTGGTATTCCATCTGTACCCAGTGACACATTTAAATGTGAGGAGTGGACCATTGCTGTACCTGGTAAACAACCCCATTCAAACACATTTACATGTCCACAGGCTAAACAAGACCATTTTTCTAAGAAATACATTTATCTGCATTTTTTCTTCAGGACCACCCCACGATCTCCAAATACAGGAGGTCCGTAAGAACTCTCTGGTGTTGCTATGGAAACCACCTGTCTACCAGGGCCGTGATGCTGTCAATGGATACTACATTGATATTAAGGAGGCCGATGCTGACTTTGAGAAGTGGAGGGGTGTGAATGAGAAAGCCACTGATCAGAAATACATAAAGGTTTGTGTGTGTGCAGGAGGTGATGGGGTTACGAAGAGTTTTTCACATTGATACTCAGTGATGTCTCTGTACGGTTCTAGATCGAGGATCTAAAGGAGGGCGAGTCGTATGTTTTCCGTGTGCGAGCTCAAAACAAGGCTGGTGTTGGAAAACCCTCAGAGGCCACAGAACCGGTTAATGCAGTGACCAAACCAGGTAATAAACCCATCTGCATTAACCATGTTGATGTTACTCACCAATCTTATTTATCTCAAAAATATCTATTTCAGCTAGTGAGTGTCAAAGTTTCATCACAGCAATGCATGAAGTTTAGATCAAACATACATCTTATAATAAAAGTCAAATTTGCTGCAAAAAAACAAAAACTTCATAAAAATCATTTTTTTCAATGCAAAACCCTCTAAGTGCGTCTGACATGTTTTTTTTTTGTAAATTAACGTTTTTATAAGGCTCTTATGTTTTGGTTCAGTAATTTCACTTTAATGCCAATTAATAATTATTAGTCAATAATTTAAATGCCTTTACTTCTTCACTGTCCTTTCTGAATAAAAGGTAAAGTCTCCAAAATCCGGTAAACCTCCTGTGCACTTAGAGGACTTTGCTGAAAATTCATTGTGCCGTTTTATGGATTCTGCCAACAAAGTGGTATTTCTGAATGGCCTGAGGCCGGGATTAAGAGGATTTGAAGTGAAAGTACTTGATGAACATACAATACGTGCTGACAGCATTTGGTTAATATAATTATCAAATTTTTGACTGAGGTGGCATTTAGGGGCTTTTGCATCTGAGCTCTTCATTTTTCCACACTTTTGTTGTTCCAAAACTGTAGATTTTCTTTGTTTCATTAAATTTATTGCTAAACCTTAAAGCAGCAAATCAGCAAAACTAAACAGCAATATTATCGATGTAATCCATCAGACCATTTTGTCCCGCAGGTACTTCAGAGATTGTTGTTGAAGTAGATGACGACGGTGTGATTTCACTGAATTTCCAGTGTTCTGACCTAAATCCTGACTCCAAATTTATCTGGTCCAAGAATTATGAGCCGATGACCGATCCTGATCGTATGACCCTGGAGACCAAGGGCAACAAGTATGTGTGTGGGGATGCACCAATACAAAATTTCTGTGCCTATATTCAATTACTTAAAATGACTTTTACCGATAACGATAGATTCCGATAGTTTTGCTTTTTACTTAACTCTTTCGTCGCCATTGACAAGTTATCTCGTCATTTAAGAGAAAACGTTCCTGCCAATGATGAGTTTTTACTGCAATCCAGATTTTCACTGTTATCCACTACGTGTCGCTTTTACACAACTTATAAAACACTGAAGCATCCAATGCTCCAAAAACAGTAAAAACTCCATGTTTTTATCATCATTCTGAATCTGATCTCTAACAAAAGTCCTTTACAAAAATTCAAATTATTTTAGCTTTTTGCTCAAAATTTGGTATTTTTGAAGAAACCTACTCATATTTAAGAGGTGTTAAGAAGAAAACATAAGAAGATATGAAAGTTTTGTTGTAGTTGTTGTGTTTGTTTGAAAGCAGAGGGTCTGTTCTTTCATTTTATATATTGTATGTTTATATATTTAAAGAAGATCTGGAAGGCATTAATTTTTTGTAAAAATCATAAAAAATGCTGGCGCTGGCTGGCAATTTTTTTTAAACGCTGGCTGGGAAAGAGTTTGGAATTATTATGTTGTGAAATCCTAAAAATGGAGAGTGTACAAATTACAATTCTGGTGCCTTATTCAATGCTATTTAATGGCAACTTGTACATATTCCACGAGGAGGTTAATATGTATTAATTCTTACCACCAAATTCTTAAATTTTTCTACGATTTGCTTTTGCCCCAGTGATGTTGGGGTAAGAGGTGGGGTTTTGTTATTGTTTATTTTTATGTTATCTTATGTTTTTGTATGATTCACCTCGTATGAATTAATTCGAATTAGCCAACTTCTAAAAAACGTACGAATTCTCATACTATCAGGCTGCATTATCACCCAATTTAAAATAATCACACAGTTTGAGCTCTAATGCTCTTTTTGATTGCCAGGATAAAATCTGTCCTGATCATTGGCTGTTATTTTTAAATAATCGGTCAATGTCCGCACTCCAAAAAAATATTTTCTTACTTAGTAGTTTTGTCTATTTTTAGTACACTGCAAAAAATTATTTTCAAGAAAAAAAATTATTGTTATTTTTGTCTTGTTTTCAGAAAAAATATAAAAAAAATTCTTAAATGAAGATGCTTTTTCTTGATGAGCAAAACGACCCAAGAAAATTAGACAAAAAAATATGAAATTAAAGTGATTTTGTGCATAAAACAAGCAAAAAAAATCTGCCAATGGGGTAAGCAAAAAAATCTTGAACATTTTTCTTAAACACTAAATTCAAAAATTTGCTACCCCATTGGCAGATTTTTTTGCTTTATGCACAAAATCACTTAAACTTTATATTTTTGGTCTAAAAACTACACTTATTTTTTTGGGGTAATTTTGCTCATCAAAAAAAGCATCTTAATTTAAGAATTGTTCAATATTTTTACCGGAAACAAGACAAAAATTCTTTAAAGTCATTTTTTGCAGTGTACAATTATACAAATAAAAAAGATGCATTTTCTTAAAAAGCTAAATTACCTAAAAAAATAAGTCTAGTTTTTAGACAAAAAATATCAAATTTAAGTGAATTTATGCTTAAAACAAGCCATAAATAATAATAACAATCTGCTAATGGGGTAAGCCAATTTTTTTTAAAGTGTTTAGGATTTTTTTGTTGTTGCACAAATTCACATAAATTCACTTAAATTTGATATTTTTTGTCTAAAACTAGACTTTCTGAGGACATTTTGCTCATCAAGGAAACGCATCTTGATTTAAGAATTTATAGATAATTGTACTAAAAACACAAGTCATTTTTGTAGTCCAATAGTGGGGGGAAAATGCTTTTATCTGCGATTATAAGCCAATATATCGGTGCAGGGGCGCCGCTAGCAATTTTGGGCCCTATGAAAGAATAGGGGGTCAGGCCCCCACCATACCCATTTCACACCAAACATCCAATCCAACCTACTGTAGCTATTCAAAATCTTTGTCTGTAATTTAATAATACAGAACTATTTCTTTTGCTATTGTTATGACCACAATTATCAGTATTTATAGACACCTACAATGTCTGTAGCTAAGATAATTTATTGTGTAATGTAAATTTAATTGAAAAATACAGTACATTAATCGAATATTCAGAGAAAATGCAACGTTCTTAAAGATTAAAGATAAATGTGACCATGCCTGTGAAAACCCAGCTGAAGTATTTCTTTGTGATTTACTGTTTTCCACATAAATTCATCCTACGTAATGTAAAGAACATTTTGTGAAAATATGAACTTGATATATTTAATGTTGACTGAGTAATGTCATGTCAGCGATTGAAATCATAGTGAAATTAATGCTTGAAATTAAACTGTGATGCTTTTATTTCACAATAAGATTTGAGACTTTAGTCTGATTTTCACATGCAGTCTCAGTGACATACTTGAGCTGTTACACACATACCATTGTAACATTTAAAAATGGCGAACAACAACAATGCATCTTTTCTATACCTTATGCCTCAAATAAGACTGGGTCAAAAATGCTTGACCAAAGCCTGTATTATAATTATTAGCATTATTTATAAGGTAAAGAACAAGTTTCACACACCAGCAGCTTCAGTAAAGCAAAAATAACGACAGATCATTGAAACTGTGAACTTGAGAAAACAGCTTTACTGTTATTAAATGATTCTTCAGACTGTTTTTTAATCAACGGGGCTCTAAAATGAAATGAATGACAACTATAGCAGATTACAACATAGATTTCCATTGATTTCTTAAACCTGTTGCAAGGTGAGAAGCTTTAATAACTGGACTAGTTTAGCCTTAGTTGCATTTCAGTTTTATCAAAATCAACTCGATTCACGACTGCATAAAAATCCTTCCTTGGCATATTGTGTTACAAAACATTGAAGTGTGTAACCGATCGCATTTCTAGTTTATGTTAATTAGCTTATATGGGCTACGTTAAATAAAACAGCTTATAAGGGCTTAGAATCATAACACAAAACAGGGAACGTAAATCACCTTGTTTATTTTTAAACTGAGGTGAACAGAGCGAAGACTTTACAGTGGAAAGAAAACTGCATTGTATTGCTCCAGCGTCACATTGTGTAAACTGCATTTTTAGTAAGGAAGTGCACATATGCAGATATCATAGCAAATAGCAGTAAATACACACACCTTGTTCTCTTCTGAAGTTCACGCGCACTGTGAGACCGTGGATTGAAGACGGCGCTAACACGCAGAGTAAAGACGGGGCGAAGCTAAGAGGGCTCAGGGTTGCGTTTGCGGCACAGTCCTTGGCTGGGGCCCTCAAAAGTTAATGGGCCCTTAGAATCGTCCTAACTTTTCCCCCCTTTACGGCGCCCCTGTATCGGTGCATCCCTTGTGTGAAGTATATGTGATTTTCAACTTTTTACAAGTTATTAAATTGAAAATAACGTTATAATAAACTTAATAAAAATATTGGCAAATTAATGAAAATAATTTTAATATTTATTCTGTAGGTCTAAAGCGACCTTTAAGACGCCTTCAGAAGAGGATTTGGGAGTCTACTCTTGTGTTGTCACCCACACCGATGGAGTTTCAGCCAGTTACACTCTCTCTGAGGAAGGTAAATATATATTTATATATCTGTTTCATCTGAGTTTTACCGTGGTAACTTTTGATCAATGATGACATCATGTTCCAAAAGGTCTAAAGGAGCTCCTGAAAATCAGCCATGAGCACAAGTTCCCTAGTAAGTATCTCATCTCAGCGTGCACATGGGAAAATAGTTAGAAAATCTGTGTAAAAGAGCAGATTTGTTAAGCGTTTCCTAACGTTCTCCTGTCCCCATGCAGCGATTCCTCTGAAGAGCGAGCTGGCCGTGGAGTTGCTGGAGAAGGGCAGAGTTCGTTTCTGGCTGCAGGCGGAGAAGATGACTGCCAATGGAAAAGTTGAATATGTGTTCAATGACAATATGATATCCCAGGGAGAGGTCAGAGGAAAACAAACGCAGACACGCACAGTAAATCATGACGTATGACTCGGACTGCATATAGATTTTTCGTTTGGTTTGCGTTGCAGAAATACAAGATGAACTTTGATAAAAATACAGGCGTTATTGAGATGTTCATGGAGACGCTGAGCAAAGAAGATGAGGGAACGTTCACTTTCCAACTTCAGGACGGCAAAGCCACTAATCAATCCAGTCTGGTTCTGATTGGAGATGGTAAATATAAACATCTGCCTACATGTACATGTACGGTCTGTATCATGTGTTGAGTTTGTACTGATGATGGTGTCTCATTGATTTCAGTCTTTAAGCAGTTACAGAAGGAATCAGAGTTTCAGAGGAAGGAATGGCACAGGAAACAGGGTAAGACTTCAAGATACAGTACACTTCAATGTATATAAATGTAATGTGCAATGAATATTGAAGTAGGATGACATGCATATTAAAAATTCGTATTAAATGCACTATAATGCACAAAAATGACACAAAGATTACAATAATATTGCATGTGTGTTTTGTGTGTTTACTACAGGTCCACACTTTGTGGAGTATCTTAGTTATGAAGTAACACCTGAATGCTGTGTTAGACTGAAGTGCAGGGTGAGCTCTCTCTCTCTCTTTCTCTCTCTCTCTCTCTCTCTCTCTCATTCCTCACATATATGTTTGAATCCATCCTGCAGGTTGGTAATATGAAGAAAGAGTCTGTCGCTTTGTGGTATAAAGATGGACGAGAGATTAAAGTCAATGAGAAACTGGATTTCTCTGAAGGAGTGTTGACCCTGGAAATCGCTCAGGTAATCTACTACCATTGAAAATATTTTATTAAGAACTTCATTAACTTTTTTCCCGCCATTGACGAGTTTTCTCGTCAATTAAGAGAAAACATTTCCCTGCCAATGTTGCTTTCCTGACGAGTTTTTACGGCAATCTGTAATTCCGCTTTTATCCACTCTTACCCAATTTATAAAAAAACTAAAGCAAAAAATAATTTTATTAATTAATTTAAATGTAATTAATGTTTTTATAATTGTTTTGAATCTGAACTTTAACAAAATTCCTACAAAAATGCAATTATTTCAGCTTTTTGCTCAACATTTTGTATTTTTAAAGAAACCTACCCATATTTAAGAGGTTTTAAAAAGAAAACAAATGAAGATAGGATGAAATGTTTTTTCCCCGTTTTGTTTGTTTGAAAGCAGAGGGTCTGTTCTTTTATTTGATATATTTGTATGGTTTTATATATTTATAGAAGAACATTTTCTGGAAGACATTTTGTGAAACTCACAAAAAAGGATGGCAGAAAATAAGTTAAAAATAAAAGTAGGATTTTTGGTTTTAAATTCATAACTATACGGGGGGGGGGTGCTAGGGGGGCATTGCCCCCTCCAGATTTTCCCTCTGCCGCCCCAAAAATGTCCAGCCAATAGGCCTGGGCCGGTAACCGGATTATCGCCACACCGCAGTTATGTGACGCACGGCGCGGGTCTGAGCTCCTAACCGTCATGACTGCCAAAAAAAATAAAAAATTGGGCTGCACTTGTGTGTACATGTGGGGATGTTATACACATCTAGCCTACCACAGTGGCCATTTCTAAAGCAGGACACTTTTGTGTCTTTTTTGCAAAAAGAAAGATGTTTATGGTAAGGGTCTAGGACAGAGGCGGTCTGCCCGAATGCACACGAGACGGAGGCGGACCGCGTCATCTTGCGCACACACGCATCTCCGTGCAGCTTCCAACCATAGACAAGCATGGACACATATGCAGTACAAGTGATTTCTCATACAAATGATTATTTTCCCAGACCGTCAGGGCAGCAATAGGTTGCATCATTTACAGGCCATTCACAAATTAAGGATAGAAAATTGGCGAAATGTCTATAGGCACATGTGGACATGCACAATGCGATATCTTTTTTATTTTAAGTGATAATTTTAATTGTTCAAGTTGTTGAATGTTGAAATTGAAGAAATGTTGAAGAAAAAAATATTCACTTTACATGTTCCTTAAGTCATTTGCACTTGTTTTGGATTGAAGATAAACAAATCATGCATGTTATTTAACTTGTTGTCTTGCCAATAAACCGCGGGAATTTGTTGATTACCGACTGCGGCAAGAAAAAAATCCAAACCGGCCCAGCCCTACCAAAAGTAGTGTCTCTTTACACAAACACCATCCCTTATTGGCAAATCCTATTTATATTCGCTCCCGCCCACCAATGTCTGGTTGTCTTACTCAAAGCTCAGAGGTCGCTTCAGTAGTATTTAAGACATGAAAGTATTACTATTCTTTACGACAGTAACGCATCTTCAAAATATATATCAGAAAAAATCCAATTAACTATTACATGAACGTAATAACACAACACATATTAATATGAAACTATTATATTTATAATAAAACATCCCCAAAATAGCCCCTTATCCTTTCTTAGACTCACCTCATTATTTATTCAAATACAACAGCCAATGGTGAGTCTCCAGCAGCTTTCCATATGTTTGTTTTCGATGTAGTTCTTTTTATTCAATTATTTCAATTCAATTTTATTTATATAGCGCTTTTCACAATTATTTGCGAAAATAAAATTCCTGACTACCCCCTCAGTCCAGTAAGCGTAGTACCGGGCCTGGGTGACAAGGGTTTTTTTAAGAATGGAAAATAATATGAATTATAATAAACAAATGTTTGCTTTAGTACAAGCCTGGTAGTCTCACACGCTGTAGATATTTGTTTTATAATCAGTTTTGTGTTTGTATGTTTGTAAATGGCAGATCTCAAAGAAGGATGCTGGGATCTATGAAGTGGTTGTAAAGGACGACAGAGGCAAAGACACATCAACCCTTAACCTAACTGATCAAGGTGACGTTAGCAGAGCTCTGTTTGAATACTAAACTTTGATGTTAGTTTATTTGATAGATTAATAATAACAATCGGCCTGCAGAAAAAGCACTTGAAACCCCTTAGTAACTACATAGTAACTCCATGATACATTCTCTTGTCCTTTTGTAAATCTGTTTCTATCTTTTGTTTTCAGGATTCAAAGATTTGATGAATCAAGTCTTCAGTGTTATTGGTAAGAAATCTCTCTTTAAAGTCCTCATGTGGATCTGTCTTTATTGTACATAATCTGGTGTGATGTTGTGTTTCTCCAGCAAACTCCTCGACTCCTCTGAAGATCCAGAGCACTGAAGAAGGAATCCGACTCTACACGTTTGTCAACTATTATAATGATGAACTTCACATCACCTGGCATCACAAGTAAGGAACAATTACAGTAAGATAACTAAAAGTCGGGTTCAAATACTGATCCATACATAGTGATAAATAATGTATATAACATTGTCTGCTAAATGCTTAAAAGTAAATAATGAACAATTAAACCTCACCAAAACTGAAACTATAAAGACACCATCTGTAACAGAGAGAGTGTTTGTGTTTTTTAAAGGGATGCTGCGATCGCCTTCACAGACCGCATTAAGAGCGGTGTGGTAGGTGAGCAGCTCTGGCTGCAGATCTCTGAACCCACAGAGAAAGACAAAGGGAAATACGCCATTGAGTTCTTCGATGGGAAAGGAGGTCTGCGTAGAACCGTTGAACTGGCTGGACAGGGTGAGGAGACGCATGTTTCATATATAATCCTGTAGAAACACTCAGTTTCAAACCCTGCTGAGCTGCCTTACTGCCACATCAACTGAAATACAACCTTCTTTAACTCTTCTCCCGCCAGCATTTAAAAAAAAAGTTTTATGATTTTTAAAAAAAGTTTAATGCCTTTCAGAAAATGTTCTTCTTTAAATATATAAACATACATTACATATAATATTATATATGAAATGAAAGAACAGACCCTGCCCTTTCATACAAAAAATATTCATCCTATCCTCATTTGTTTATCTTCACTCTTTTTATCACCTTTCAGTTTTAAAAATACCAAATTATGAGAAAATTGCATTTTTGTAAAGGACTTTTGTTAGAGATCAGATTCAGAGCGATCATCAAAACATACACAAATTTTTTACTGTTTTTGGATCAGTGGCTGCTTTAGTATTTTATAAGTTGGGTAAGAGCGCCACCGAGTGGATAATAGCAGAAATATGGTTTGCGTCATTGGCAGGGAAATGTTTTCTTTTAATGGATGAGATAACCACATTGGCTAAAAGGATTTTTATAAAATAAATTCCACAACAAATATACATATTAATTTAGGTTCTTATAAATTTTAAAATGTTACTTAGTAAGATGCTTTGTAAATCAATTGTTAATCTGGTAACAATAGGTGGATTTATCAAAACGTGGCGATCAGTAAAGTTGCTTTTTCCCAACTGTCCAATCACAATGGAGGGGGGAAAATATTTTTTCTTGCACTGTATAAAGTGGGAAAGGTATTTTTATTTTTAAAATAATTATATTTAATTATATAAAATATAATATAATATAAATGTTGTTTATAAAATGTAATTCATTATGATTTAGAAAATATTTGATTACTGTTTATATTAAAAACGGGAGTTTTTAAATACAATGGTAGTAATTTTATTCAAATTAAAGTTTTCATATTATTAATTAAACATACCAAAAATTGTCCTCATTCTTAACTATTAACTGTGTTACAGTAAAAAAAAAATGAAATCCATTATCATGTTTTTTTTTTTATCTAACATTCAGGCTATGTTATTTTAAAGTAGTCAATGAAAATGGTTTTCATTCATTTTAATGATTTAGTTTGCGGTAAAATTCATAGCACATGTTCTGTTGTAGATACTATGATAGACCAGTCTGGCCGCCCAGGATCAAATGTCAAGCTACGTCTATGAAGATAACTCGTCAATGGCGGGGAAAGAGTTAAAGTCTGTGTAAAGTCTGATATCAAATGTGTTCTCAGTTTGTGACACCATAGAAAAATATGTGTTATTAACCACACAAAATAAATAAAACAAGTTCAAAATCTTAGAAAAATAAGCAGGATTCTGGGGGCGTGTCCGCTGTCGGCACTGAACCACGCCCACTCACGGGAATGGCGCCGCCTCACTCAACTTTCAAATATCGCTACAACCTGAATGGATGCTTGCGATTGTGTTAGGGGCGGGCCATGCTTGGTGGCTCTATTGCATCATCGAGCTACCGTTTAAGCCCCGCCAAAATAATCCTGAACATAGAAATGTGGAAAAACTGTTTGATGGTGTAATACCACAAATCAATACTACATAGTTCACAGACTTTGTAACATGTTTCAGCAATATATTTCTAACATATAAACGCAATTCTCTGAAATGACTTTACAGCGACTTAAAGTGCACTGCATAAACAGCATGTGCAAAGCAAATAGCTCTCCTCCAGTTTTAAGATGTTCAATTAATGCGGCATGCACAAATATTTAGGAAAATAATAAATTTTTATTAGGTTTATTTATGTGAGCTATGTTATTATGTCTAAACACCCACTGTCTCAATAGACGTCCCATCAGGTTTTAAAGCAGAATTAATGTGTGTAATAAATAATCATTGAGATGTTTCTCTTTTCAGCATTCGATGATGCATATGCTGAATTTCAAAGACTCAAGTAAGTGACCGATTCTGAATGATATTCACATCAGGTTAATAACTTTTAAGTTAATGTTTTCTTCTCACACTTCTTGATGTTTTTTTTAGGGCTGCAGCCATCGCTGAGAGGAGTGAGTAGAAGAAACATTCACAAACATTTCAATGTCTTCATAAGACAGAAAACACCAGCTCACTTTTTGTTCGATTTAACTGCATTAAATCTAATAATTAGGGAAGTACATTAATCCAGTATCATGTCCACCAAACACATATTTTCAATTTTATAAGCAGCTTAATGGTTTATTTGTGGTCCTTCATTGCAGTTTATAACTTAGCTCATGGGTCTTTAACACCCTTAAGTTTCAATGCAAAGAAATATTTTTGGGTAAAAATTAGGCATCAAACAGAAATGCATTAATTGCCTAATAATTAAAAACTAAAACTGAAGAAGAGCATAATATTCCCATGATAAAATCTGTGAAGTTAAATTAAAATTGTATGTAGTATGTGAAAAAGTTATTATTTTAAAATCTTTGGAACGTAAACATCATAAGAAAGTGTGTTAAAGGGGACATAACCAGAAAATGTATTTTAACCAGAATTGGGACTCCCCAGTGCTTCTATCAACCTAGAAAACTTGAAAAAGTAACTTAGTTTTGGTAAAGCATGTGAAAAAATAGCTCATAGAAATTTGGCTCCCCTTGTGATGTCAGAAGGGGATCTTATTATAATAATACTGCCCCTTAATCTGCACTATCCAACCACAGCACTGCTGTTTAGTGCAGAATGAGATAGAGAGTTTCTATTTTTTGTTTCAATTTCAACAAACCGTCATTATGGTGATCAGTGTTTGCATATCATCAGCTCATTTGCATTTTAAAAGACACACCCAAAAACGGCAAATTTTTGCTCACACTTAGAAATTGGCAATTTTAACATCTTATAATAAATTATCTATATGGTATCTTGAGCTAAAACTTCACATATGTACTCTGGGAAGACCAAATATTTATTTTACATTTAAAAAAAATCTTGTGATAAATAATTAATCTATAATTTGGTACCTGGGTCCTTGGCCTGAAAAGGTTAAAACATCTGACTTAACTGGTAATGTATAAATGGTTTTAATTTAGATTTTTAATTTGAATGATTTATTATTTCCCAGATCGTGCTCGTGTGGCAGGTGGGCTGCCTGATGTCGTAACCATACAGGAAGGAAAGGTAATATAGCACTGTTCTTCTCTTAAGAATCTTTCTATTGGTAAAAAAATGTCAATGCAGTTTTACCTCACAAATGACAAAACCGCCATTCCTGTATCTTCGGTAGCTTCACCTCTGTTTCTTTCACGCAGGCTTTGAACCTGACGTGCAACATCTCGGGAGATCCGTCTCCTGAGGTCACCTGGTTGAAGAACGAGCGTGAGATGGTTTCCGACGATCACTACATCCTCAAATTTGAGTCGGGCAAGTTTGCAAGTTTCACTATCACCAGCGTCAACACGTCCGACTCCGGCAAGTACAGTATCCTGGTGAAGAACAAGTACGGTACGGAGAGCGGCGATTTTACTGTAAGTGTCTTCATCCCAGACGAGGTGGTCGGCAAGAAAAAATAAACTAAAGAGAAAACAAATTATAGTAAATTAAATATTTAATCATAGAAAGGTATATGTACAAAAATATAATGCCCCTGTGTTCAATCATTTGGATTAAATATCTAAAGGTTTGTGGTGGATGAAGAGTAACTATGATGCTGATATCTTGACTGTGGATGAAAAGTGTTGGTCCCATAAACCCAAACTAATAGCTCTTAAATCAGAAACAGACTGTTATTTATTGAATCATCTGTTTTGTTCATGGTGTTAGTAAAATTGTTTCAACCTCATCATAAAGCAAGAGCAGTGTTGTGAGTCCAGGCTGTGTTGTGTGTTTGTGTCGTGTTGTAGATTAAATGAGAAGAAACAGATGCACAAACTGTGTGCGTGATAGTTTAATAGTTTCGAATCGAAGGAGAAGCTCTATGTCAGTTTTTCATTATTCTGTTTTTAAAAGCAGCGGGTTGCAACATAATCTGAGATAAAATGTTTCTGTGAATGCTTACATCACTAATACATCACCGCATGCTTATAGTGACATCACTATCACTTTGTGAAGACATATTGATGAGAGAAAACATCACTTCCTGTGTGACCTCACAGATAATGATATGACTCCTTTTGTGATTTTCAATAAATGCAGCACAATTCTCTCCCTTTCCTGTCTGTGTGTCATTTCACTGTGTTGTTGATGTATTTTTCCTCTTCTTCACACTGCACATCCCTCTGTCCTGAATCATGAATCCTGCATCTGAGAGTCCTGATGTCGTCCTGAACCCAACCTGAACACCGTCAGCTCCAGACCTAACCTGAACACATTTCTCAACACATGATACACAAATACTGCTGTTCTGTTCTCATAACCCAATCAAAATATCATCAATAAAACACTTATAACAGTGCTAACACAACTTTGATGTGAATCAAAGAGTCATTTAAAGAAATAACAGAGACATAAGAGTGATGTGATAGTTAATGTTTACTGTTTTCAGTAAGATCAAAAGTTGACTCTGGTTTTGTGGTCCGGGTCAAATACAGTATACATGGACACATTGTAGTGTATTATCATTTTTTTATGCCAAAATCATTACGGACGTTAAGTAAAGATCATGTTCCAAGAAGATATTTTGTAAATTTCCTATCGTAAATATATCAAAAATGTATTTATGATTAGCAATATGTGTTACAAAAGGGCATTTTCTTAATATTTTACCCCAGATTCCAGATTTTCAAATAGTTGTATCTCAGCCAAATACTGTCCTATCCTAACAAACCATACATCAATGGAAAGCTTAATTATTCACACCCATAAGTAAATGTGGTCCCATACGAATTTGTTTTTTTTAAATATAGCCTTTAAAATATTTATTTAGGCCTCTATATTTCAAACCAAGGAAAAATATACAATTGGAAGAAAAACGTAGTTTTTTGTTACAAACCTGTAAATATAACAGGTTTTAAAAGGTTTAAAGTGTGGGGGGGGGGTGAAAAGGTGATGTACACCTTCAAATTAATATAACTCTGGTATTTTTTTAGTCTAGAAGCCTAATTTTGGTCTTGTTTTAAAGTCTTCCGTTTTTTTACGGAAGTGTTTAGAGGTGAAAATATAATTTTTAATAGCAGTTTACATTTTTTGTTATAAATCAAAAATGTTAGTTAGTTAGTTATAACTTTATTATCCCCTTGGGGAAATTTTTTTGCTTATAGTATTATCTTTACTACATAAAATTATCAATTTTTTGCTGCTAAAAGGTTTTGAAATATGAAAACTACATTCTTCACTCTAAAAATGGCTGGGTTATTTTTGACCCATAATGGGTAAATATTGGACAGAACACATGTAAAAAATGACCCAATGTTGGGTTGTTGTTATGCAACACAAAATAGTGACTGCACACTCACTTGCAAAATAATTTTATTGACACTAAGATTATTTTGCAAGTAAGTGTGCAGTCTCTATTTTGTGTTATATATTTGGATTTATTCTTTTTGGCACCTCGGACGGAGTGCGTTTGTTCCTATTTTTTTATGATTTGTTGTTATGCAACCATGGTATATAATAACCCAGCAGTCGGGTTAAAATAACCCAGCATTGGGTCAATTTTTAACCCAGCATGGATTCTGTCCAATATTTACCCATTATGGGTCAAAAAGAACCATTTTTAGACTGTAAGAGCTTTCCAACAATATATAGTTTATCGTGATAGATTAACATTTACATGAAAAATATTGAAGTAAGCTTAGGTGTCCCACACATGTATTTAGCATGTATTTAAAACACATTTTTGGCCAGAGAAATGTATTTTTTTTGCCGCATAAATATATTTTCAAATATAATTGTAAATAGATTTCAAAATATACACAAAATTTGCAAAAAATATATGTGCTGAAATATATTTAGAAATATGTTTTCACAAATATATTTAGCAATTTTGGTATATTTTGAAATATATTTTACAAATAAATATATTTTTAAACATTTATATTTAAATCACATTGGAAGATAAACTTTGTATGTTAAAAACCTGTAAACATAAGAGGTTAAAAAGTTTAAAATTAAATTAATTTTCAACTGCAAAGATATACTTTTATATTTTGGCCACAATTTTTTTTTTCGTATTTGTTGTAAAATTATGAATGTTGCTTTTTGTTTGCCCCTGAAATACGTTTCAAAATATATGTTAATATAAGAATGTTAAAATTCAATATCATTTATTCAATTTTAAAAATATATTTAAAGGTGCAGTGTGTAAATTTTAGTGGCATCTAGTGGTGAAGTGCTGGTGAATTGCAACCAACGGCTCAGTCCACTGCTTACCCCTCTTTTTTAATCACATAGAGAAGCTACAGTAGCCGCCACCGGACAAACATGTCATGGGAGAAAACTTAGTAAAAAAAGTTTGTCCATTAATAGCTTCTGTAGAAACGTGGCGGCACAAAATGGCGACTTCAATGTAAGGGGACCCTTAGTATTTGTAGACAAAAACTTCTCATTTTAAGGTAATAAACACATAACGGTTCATTACGAAAGGTCTTTATATTATACACCACTGATAATATAGTTTTTGCATATTATTTTGCATTTCTATCAAGAGATCCTTCTAAAAATTACACACTGCACCTTTAATTAGGCTTTACTTTTTTACAAAATCTATTTACCATATATTTTAAAAATATTTTTGTTTTAAATAAAATATTTAGAGAAATGTATTTTTTGCTGTATGGGTTAAAGTGTTGTTGCATTTATAAACATACAAATGCATATAAAACTTAATAAGGACATTTATTAAAGGATGTGACCACAAGACCAATATTCTATAGCTGTAAACACCGAAGGCAGAGAATTTTTTAGGGAAATCAGACTAACACCATAGTTAACCGTAGACAAGACAGTATTTTAACATTAAAAAATACTTTTGCGTGTATGTTTTCAAACAACATTGGATAAAATTGTATTTGAACAGTATCTGACACAAGTTTTGCACATAATGTCATCCATATTTTTAGGTAAGTTTATGTTTAGAAATCTCTGTATATCATATATTTAATGGGCAGCTACAGCAGCTATAACTCATATAAGATCATTGATTTGAGAAGTGGTTCTGGACTTATGTGTAATCTGTGTGACTTGCTCTTGGAAGGTGAACGTGACGGAGAACATGGGGGATTTTGGTGTCACGTCATACCTGGCTGATGCAGATGGAAATGTGACTGTTGGACCTGGAACTCATTTATCTGCCAGTCGTTCAGCAAAGACTCCATCCAGATTAAAACCCACCTCAGTTACCCCACCAACCACAAAACCTGTCCCAGTTACCTCATCACCACCAACACATGCCTCAGTTACTCCAACATCTACGTCCACCCCGTCCACTCCCACACCAGGTGAGGAATCCAAAAATAAGGCAAAGGCTGAAAAAACAACAACATCAGTGTGTAAAGGTGAGTGTGTAGAAATATACAAACACACACACGTGTGTTAAATAAAAAATCCTCATAGTATTGTGTGTAAAAGTGTTTGCTGATGTAAGTTTGTTTCACATAGACTCTGTTAGTCTGAAAGCACCTGCTGTAGAGTTGGAGACTGTTGAAGATGAACATCTCACTATCTCGGTTTCTTCACCTGCACCAGAAGAACCTGAACCTGAGGAAACTCCAGCTTCTCCTGCACATGAAGAATGAACCAATGTGACAGAGAAATAATCCAAACTTGTGTTATCTATCTATCTATCTTAGAGGTTTAAACTGTTTGGTTGTTTTATACTTTGAGTGATGTTTTAATGTACCTGCATTAGCATTTGGTGTGTTTTAGTACTGAGTATGATGATCATTTAGAATAATTATGTAGTGGTTTAATCAATTACTCAAAAAATGACACTTATATAAGATGCAAATGTATGACATGCAATAAATAAACCTTTAAATGTAGGTTCAGGAGGAGCCTGATCATCCAGTCCTGTCAATCATTTTCAAGCGGCATAACAATTAATCTCAACTAATCGTTTGCAAAATAAAAGTTTTTGTTTGCATCACATATGTGTGTGTATTGTTTATTATAATTATGCATATATAAATACACACACACATTGAAGAATTAAAAAAAAAAACGTGTATATTTTTACACACATATATGATGAAAACTTTTATTCTGTAAACGATTAGTTGAGATTAATTGTTATGTAGCCCTATAAAGCAGCTTCTTTTAGTGACTTCTTTTAGTGTGAAACTGATTAGGCTAGTCTTACAAGTTAGTCATCAAATTTTTTATTCAAGATTGGTCATATTTCAAAAAAAGAGT
Organism: Paramisgurnus dabryanus; assembly: GCF_030506205.2. NCBI lineage: Eukaryota > Metazoa > Chordata > Actinopteri > Cypriniformes > Cobitidae > Paramisgurnus > Paramisgurnus dabryanus. The sequence goes on from NC_133338.1 coordinate 54,689,840, forward strand.
TACACTTACCTGTCTGTTTAATATAAATAAAGTTCACTTAGATACAAATGTTTGTAAATCACAGTGTGTATATCTCTATCATGTTCAGGTTTGTGTGTTTTAACCCTTTAAAAAATAACCATAAAACAGAATTTTTTTTTATTTATCTGCACAGCCATTTACATTTTAGTGACTATTATGAATTATTTAAAGTCATTCTTTCAGATGTGAGGTTTTGCATTGTGCTCCAAGTAATTGCTGATTTTAATCTGTCATAATTAATTTGAATAATGCTAAAACTTTACAACGTTGTATTTGTTAACATTAGTAATACATTAGCTAACAATGAACAATACTTTATACAGCATCTTGGTTAATTTTAGCATTTACTAAAACCAAAAGCTGTAACTGTTAACATGAGTTAATTCACAATAAACTAGAACTTAGAAAAACTTGATAAAATTGTGTGTCAGTCTCCATCTGTTAATAATAAAAATTAAGTAATGTAAAGGAAGATATAATATAAATATAAAAATACTAACAATATCAATATTGGCATTGACTAACATTAACAACTGACATTATTACTATTTTACATGAATGAAATGAAAACAGAGGTCAGATAAGCTTTAATTTTCTGTGAGTTATATCAGTAGTTATACTAAATTTGATTTTCAGAATTATGCTGATCAGTCAGAGAAGGAATTTGAATCCAATGTTTTCTTTATCTCCGTTACACTCATGCGTGATGGTCCTGAGGTCAGAGTTCAGAGGTTAAAATGTCTGTAAACTCTGTGACTATAGCAAAGATTTCCCCAAAACATTAAACAGCGCTCACATTAACACCTAAAGTGACGGCAGAGATCTCCATTATATCACATGTATACTAGTTGGGTATTTTATAGTAGGTGTCATAAGTGTCTATGTGCGTTGGTTCGATTTTATAGTTTTGGGCATAAAACAAAAAACAAAAAAATAGACAACATTATTTGTTTGTAAATATATTATTTAAAATAAAACCTCAGACGACAAAGAGAGAGATGATAGCTATCGAACCGTCGGTGGGTCTGTCTCACTTTACTGCTTGATGATAAAAAACATAAAAACGCATAGGTTCTAGATATTTGGAGGCCCTATGCAAAATTTATGTTGGAGGCCCCCCCTTGCACCCCTCTAATTTCCAGAAAAATGTAAGTGTCATTAAGTGTTTTCCTACCCTGTAAGAAAACATTTAAGCACATTTATCAAACATGTTTTTCCCCATTACTCTTCAAGTTAACCAATGGATTAAATTTAAATTCACTTTAAGTCAGTCAGCTGCAGAGTTTTTGAATGTTGTTCATCATATGGCTTCTTCGACTTCATGCGGTGCTGCACGAACCACCAGGCGGATGACATCAAAGGACCGTGAGAGTTATTTAAAAAATCATACAGATGAGTCTGCTTATCAATCGTTCTTGCTGTACTGTGATGTTATCCGCCTGCTGTTCTTGCGGCGCAGCATAAAGTCAAACTCACCTTATAAATTTGTCTATTGCTGTCAGTAATTGGTGAACTTGTGCACATGGATTTAGCGATTATGGAGGCCACCCTCCAAGCCTGAGGCCCTAGGCATTTACCTACTCTTCCTATAGCACCGCCCTGTATAGTCGCTTTAATTCTGTGTATCACAAACAAATACTGAAAATGTATGAGAGTCTGTGAATGTTTCTGGCTGGGATGTTAGCATTTGTGTTTGGTTATTTTCACATGGAAGTAAATACTGATTAGCTCCAGAAGCATTCTGCTCATCTTTCCTCTGTTCTGTCGTTTTATGTTTATTTCCCAGTTTTTTCTTTTTCATCAAAGTGCCGTCATCCTCAGTGACTCCACCCTCTATAAATGTTTCTCTCAAATATTGTTCACAAATCTGTGTTAGTGAGCACTTTTCCTTTGCCAAGATAATCCATCCACCTCACAGATGTAGCAGATCAAGATGCTGATAAGACAGCTTGATTATTGCACAGGTGTGCCTTAGGCTGGCCACAATAAAAGGCCACTCTAAAATGGTGCAGTTCATATCATGAATAATGGGGGCAACATTGGTACAAACAAAGTGTTGCTTTTTTTAAACCGAATCTGTTCACTGTGACAGATTGCTGACATTAGCATAACTTAGGGTGTCAATATTGTTTATTTTTAAGAATCATGTACTATGATACCTGTCTATTATATCAATTGACTAAATGTAGTAAATAATGTGTATTGGATTACAATTGATTTAGGAGGGAAAAAACAGTGCAACATTGTAAAAACTCACCATGTAAATACATTTCAATTGAAAAAAATTGAATTGTTTAAAATCATACATTTAAAATTCAACGTACGCTGTCTTGCAGTGTCTCTTGTACAAAGGTGGCTTTTCTCCGTTGTCTCCAAGTTTAGTATGAAGGTCGACCGGTGAATCATTCACCTCTATGTCAATCTGTAGGGTTAAAGACGAACATCTGGGGTTTTATTTTCACAAAATCTTTTCTTCATTTGCAAGCTTTTAAATTTCAACTTAAAGTACACAGTGTCTAATAGCTCATAAGTGCTGGGTAAATTACACATATATGTTGTACAAATATTATCATCCTCTGAGTCCTGACTAAACTAATGGATGTGACCACCAGTGTAATGTCTAATGCTGCTTCTTAGATAAGTGCACACATTTTTATAAAACACAAGTCGAGAGATGCACACACTCACCACCACTTTCTCTCTGGAACGCAGGACTTTTGGTTTGCCGAATCGGACGTGGAAAAGTGAGCACGGGTACATCTTATCCAGCTGCTGTATCAACACCACATCAATACAGCCTGATTTAAACCTTTATAAAGTTTCTTTACTGTCAACAACTCCTGCCTAGCTAACTGACCCACATAATTCATATCGCCCGCCTGACAGAGAAACACACAAACACATGAATATACTCACAATAATCTCCTGAACTTAAATAAACACACAAACAGAAAGAATAATATACATGACCTCTTTTTAACACAATGTTTTTTTAAACTTTTCAGCAGCAGTAAATGTTCACACTCACAGCCCTTATCAGTACAGAGATTGTGAGAAAATACAGATTACACACAAAGAAATGTTTTCAGAAACTCTGTAAAAACAAAAACATTGTAGGAATACCGCAACTTTATTTCCAACATGCACTTTTACATATTCTGTGTTTTAATTATATTGATGTTCAGTGGCGGACAATGACAAATTCCTATGTGCATCATGCGTCATGTCAAAATATGTGCCTGCTGCAGACACGTCGAAAGGGTTAATGATAAAACAGACGCTCACATTCACAAAATACTCACAAGATACTAACTTAAAGGAAAACACCACCGTTTTTCAATATTTTACTATGTTCTTACCTCAACTTAGACGAATTAATACATACCTATTTTTTTTTCAATGCGTGCACTTAATCTTTGTACAGCGCGTCGTGAATGTGTTAGCATTTAGCTTAGCCCCATTCATTCCTTAGGATCCAAACAGGGATGAATTTAGAAGCCACCAAACACTTCCCTGTATTCCCTATTTAAAGACTCTTACATGAGGAGTTACACCAGTAAGTATGGTGGCACAAAATAAAGCGTGGTGATTTTTAAGTGAATAAAAATGAGAACTATATACAGTAGTATGGCGGAGGGGACTTAGTTTGCAGCATTTTGACCTCAGGCACAGTATATAGAGGGTATGCACGTGATGTCACCTTCAGTGAAAATGACTGTGGTTATGCCCACTGAGTGGCAAAAGACAGAGCGGCAGAATTTGAGTACAGCGTGAAATCAGTGAAAACATGAGGAAAACGCGTCTAAATGGGAAACAGCTGTTGTGCGATAGACTGTACTAACAGATTAACAAGAATTCGGAGCTATCATATTACAGACTGCCAAAAAACACAGAAATGAGAAGTAAATTGATTGTTCATGCCAACGTCCACAGACCACAGGTGGGTTGATAAAGTACTAGGGTCACTATCAAGCAGAGGTTTTTACTTTCTACATATAAGCATTTATCAACTATTGGTATTTTATCCATGTTTTTCTTTGGAAAACATACATTCCAAAGCATATTATCATAATTTTTACTCTATTACATTTCATAAGTAAAGTTTTTGTTTTACATTTAATATTTAAGTACATTAACTTACTTATGTAATTAGGTATTAAATCAATTTTAGTATGCAATATTAAAGAATACGCAGTATAATTCTATGCTTTTTTAAATTTTCCCCCAATACAAACATCCTAATAAAGCACAGATGCTTGGAAAATGTAACTAATGTAACTAAGTATTGTCCACCTCTGCTATCAAGTCCAACTAAATTCAATTTAAGCTGATATTAGTCAGTTTAACTGGCATTTTCACAGCAGCCACTATGAAAACCAGCCATTTTGTTGAACGTTTGCCACTCGACGGCGTGGTCACGTGAAAAAGTGACATCAATGCATACCCTCTATAGGTTTCAGCAGTAACAACATAAACAAGTGGCTTTCGTGGTAGATACGTAACTTCCGGTAAACTCCGCTAAGAATAAATAAAAACAAAGGACTTTAAATGTAGTATATTTATATAACGAGCAAAATAAAAAACACGTAGATCACCTAGGAAACCAAAACATTTGTTATTTTGGACAAGGTTTTTGTTCAAGAGTTCAGTTTAGCAACTAGTCAAACCATTAAAAAAAACTGAAACCGGAAGTAAAGTTCGGACCAGACGCGTATCGCGTCACCGCACGTACGTCTGATGAAACGGTCTATATTGACGAAAGTTTAAGCGAGAGGGGGAGTAGTCAGGAGTGATGATGTTACTGTGCACCAAGGTTGAGGTTTGCAAACTAAGTTCTCTTCTGCCATACAATATAGTTCAAATAAGTTTGCCACATTTCATGTAAATTTTTCGCTGGAGTTATTTTCAACTTGCACAAAGGCGCGTTTGAGGTGAATATCGTGTGTTTTGCCCAATTTGCGTTTTTAGCATCGCCCCAATCGAGTTCATGTCTATTCGCATCTTCGCATTGACTTCGTATGTAATCTACTCATGCAAATCGTTGAATTCGCGTTTGTTGTGTACGCCCCATAAGGTAATAAAACAATACAGTTCGTTATGTAAGGTCCTTATACATCACTGATAATATAGTTATGAATATAATATTGCATTTCTGTCAAGAGATCCTCCTAAACTTTACACAATGCGCCTTTAAAGCCGACATTGCAGATGTTTATGACATTGTACGCAAATGTTCATTTGAACAACAAGACCACTAATAATATATACTATTATATTTTACAGGTTTGTGATGAATTATATGTATCAACGTGATGCCCTGCCAATGCCTGACCAACAGTTTACATACTGGATATATATATATATATATATATATATATCCCAAGGGTTTTTTCCTCCTAGGACGTTTTTCCTCCTGGCTAATGCGGGAGGTTTTTCTCCTAGTTTTTTTCAACCCCAGGGAGTCAGCCAACATTGGCTTAACTTAGCACCCTATTCTATACGTTACATCATCAACACACTCGCTTGTAAAGCTTATGCATAACCGCTGTATTTTGCTACTTATGTTGTCTGTCGATTTTTCTGTGTTTCCCCTGCTTCTATTAATGTAAAGCTGCTTTGATACAATTACCTATTGTGAAAAGCGCTATATAAATAAATTAAATTGAAAATTTAATTGAAATAGTCTTTTCTAAATTACAAAAACCATAAACATGTGATTGTCAAAACAGCTTTATTTTTGTAACAGAAACTTATTTGCACATTTTTGTGAAACTTCTGACATTCAGCACTTTGTAAATCATATTAATTATAAATGCCTTAGCTGATGTACATAACTGTAAAGCTCTTATCCACAAATTCTGCACAAAATATATTACATTATTATGACGACAGTAAAAATAAATGATAGATAAAACGCATCAGTAAATAAAATGTAAACTTTTAGAAAACATTGTCTCACTGGGATGATGGTGTACACACAGGTAAAAGTGATGTCTATGAACAGTAATACGATGTAGACGTGTCTGTGTACAACTACAAATCTGTAAAATATTATCGTTTACAACATGCATTTTTTTCTTGAAATGTTTAAAACAACATAACATCGGAGCGTCTGTGCACATACAGTCTTGGGTTTACATTTGGATCACAGTCAACAAATAAATGAACTTTGCAGTCAAATGAACAGATAGATATTTTAGTTCCCTACAATATTTTTTTCTCAAATGAAAATCCACTGAGCAGCTGATTTCTGGAAGGTAAATACAGGCGGCGTCCAAAAATCTGAGACCATTAATAAAAATACATTTATTTTTAAGAGTATAATTACTAGCATTATAAATACTGTAAATGTATTTTGGTTTATCTCTCTTTTGCACTTGACCTGGTACAGTATGAACCAAACTTGATGATTTATGTTATCTTCACATCAGTGTTTAAAACTGGATTTTAAATCTCAGAGTGGCTTTTTGCAAATGTAAATGACTCTGATGTTGGTGTTGGCTATCGTTTGGCCACCGTTGGGTAAAGCAAAACTCCACTAAATGAAGACAGAATTTCATTGGACGCTGATAACGCCAGTTTCCCTGAGGTCAGCACAAGCCCTACCCTCTGGCCTCGCTTTAAATGTAGTGCAAGACTTACAGAGGCGGAGCCTCCACAGACACACCCCTCACTGGCTCCGCCCCCTACTCCAGCAGTGTAGAGCTTCTGGATGTTGCGATTGGCTACTGAGAGAAAAGCTTCGACTCGTTCTCCAGTCTGAGCTGTTAGAACGGCGCTGAGCAGGTACCGCCCATCCACTGGCACAATAAACACACCTACGAACATGAAAATTCAGAAATCTTGTTTGCATGAATCTGAGTGACACCTCATCTAATCTTACAAATAGATTTTTACATTTTATGCAAATTTGGCAGACGCTTTTATCCAAAGTGACTTACAAAGTATACATTTTTATTAATAAATGTATTTATACTGTAATGTTTGCACAACAATTACAAGATTGAGAAAGTGTAAATGCACCTGTTTTGGGGTCATAATGTCCTCCATCATTTAACAGGACATTGTTAAATCGGATGATGGCGATTTCACCAGGAAACGGCAGAAGTGTCAGACCGGCTGAAAATGACACGCGCGTCATTCCTCGCCCATCTCCTGCGCACATACGCAAACATATTCACTTTACTTTCACACAATTACAATATAGATCTGTGAAATATACATTAGCTTTATTACCTTTGGCCATCTGAACGGTCCTCAATGGAATCTGTGCTGTAAATGGGTACAGATAAAGGCCACATTAATCCAAAATATATATGCATTCAAATGTAAGTATGTTCATACAAATCATTCTTTGAATAATGTTTAGCTAGTGTTGAGTAACAGCTAGTGTACCGTAACTACACAACTAAATTAATGCCACTTTAGAAGACATACAGTACTGTGCAAAAGTCTTGCGCTACGTACACACCAAACACAAGCATCGCATTCCTCGCTCTAGATTACTCGTGGGATTTAACTTTGTGCATGTGAATTTTTTCCTCAAATTGAATATTTTTAACTTGCGTGAAAACGGGTCTGAGGCAAATATTGTGTTTTTGCGGCAATCGTGCCACACAATTCACATTATTTGCATCACCCCGTGCGAGTTTGCGTCTATTTGCTTCTTTGCATAGACTTTGCATGTAATCTATTTGCGCAAAATGTTGAATTCGCTTTGGTGTGAACCCCCCATTATACTGCGTACACACCAAATGCAGAGCATTGCGGTCCTCGCACTAGATTACTTGCGGGATTTAACTTCGTGTCATGTGATTTTTTTCCTCAAATAGAATATTTTTAACTTGCGTGAAAACGGGTCTGAGGCAAATATTGTGTTTTTTGCGGAAATCTTGCCACAAAATTCGCGTTATTTGCATCGCCCCGTGCGAGTTTGTGTCTATTTGCTTCTTTGCATTGACTTTGCATGTAATCTATTCGCGCAAAACGTTGAATTTGCTTTGGTGTGAACCCCCCATTATACTGCGTACACACCAAATACAAAGCATCGCGTTCCTCGCTCTAGATTCGCGGGATTTAACTTCGTGTCATGCAAATTTTTCACTTGCGTTAAATCGCGTATTTATGGCAATCGCACCATCGTGCATCATTCGCATAGTGATCATACTGTATATAATTATTTCTCAGAAAATACAGGAAATTTGCGTGCAGTATTAAAACAGTATAAAAGTATAAGCTGAAGTGTCATATATTAAGGATAAACTCCACTTCCACTTGAGCAATAGCAGGAAACTGCAGGATCTCTTAAACGTAAATTTCAAAATTCGCAGAAGACATTTAGTTCCGTTTAGTTTTTAATTTTATGTACATATTTCCTGTATTTATTTGTTTGTATCTTAATTAAAAGGGTGAACAAAAAAAATGGATGGACATTACAACTTTGCTAAATCAACAAAGCTGGTGGTCTAAGAGTCTTGCATAGTACTGTGTATAAATCCATCTTAGTCATATGGATGATGTATAAATGCTTCAAGAACCTGTCACCATTCCAAATCATTACAAATCTAGGAAGAGGCGGCATATTATTTAATTTGAATGTAAATGTGTTTGACTGAAGAAAGAAAGTCATGTATACACCCAGGATGGCATGAGGGTGAGTAAATTATAGTTCACCCAAAATGAAAATGATCCTATTCCTTGAAGTACATGAAAACTCAAGTTACAGTTCAGCCAAATATGAAATACGGTCATCTTGTACTTTTCCTCTAAAATCCCTGTGAGGTTGTTAAAGAGGACATTTCACAAGACTTTTTAGGATGTAAAATAAATCTTTGGCTTCCCCAGAGTATATGTGAAGTTTTAGCTCAAAATACCCCACAGATAATTTATCATAGCATGTTAAAATTAACATTTTGTAGGTGTGAACAAAAATGTGCCTTTTTGGGTGTGTCCTTTTAAATGCAAAAAAGCTGCTAATGCAAACACTGATCACCATAATGGTGGTTTGTTGAAATTGAAACTCAATTGTGCTGTCAATTATTCTCTCTCTTTCTCTCTGCACTAAATGGCAGTGCAGTGGTTGGATAGTGCAAATTAAGGGGCGGTATAATTATATTAAGATCCCCTTCTGACATCACAAGGGGAGTCAAATTTGACTTAGGGGAGTCAAATTTGACTTATTTTCACATGCTTGTAGAGAATAGTTAACCAAAACTAAGTTACTGGGTTGATCTTTTTCATATTTTCTAGGTTGATAGAAGCGCTGGGGACCCAATTATAGCATTTAAACATGGAAAAGTCAGATTTTCATCATATGTCCCCTTTAAGTGAAACAGGGATGCAGGAAAGTCGAGTAAAAAAATAACAGAATTATGGGATAAATTAAAGGGAAATATGATTTTAATATTTGACTGTATGATCAGCATTTGTATGGCACTTGGAGGGTTTTTAAATCATTGAACAATCTCAACAAGGATTAAACTTCCACAGAATGTAATTGTGTTCAAAAGGGTTAAATACCGGACACAGAATCCTGACTTTGTAACAGCGGATAACCTGTAAAAAACAACAACCAATCAGCAAACAAATCTTTCAGTTTAATGCTTACCAGTGTAATAAAGAATGTATCTGAATGAATTTACCTGGAGCTCCCGCGTAGCCGGTAACCGGTGTCCCCTGAGGGGACTGTGATGTGACTTTGGGTCCTGGAGGCCCCGCCTCCCCTGACATTATCACAGGAGGCTCTAGTTGTGATAGATCTCCTTCCATAGACACATTTACAGCTGGTTTACTTTCATGAACACCTGGAGAAGAGTGATGACAGACAGAAAGAGTAAGAAGAAAAATAAATGCCTGACAGGTGTGATATACAACTTCAGCTGCTTTAAAAAACAAACTCCCAGGTTTATCAGGTCATACAAAAGAACCTCTTTCGTTAAAATCATTTTTATTGTTCATAAAGTTTTGCAGATAAAAACAGCAAGTTTTGGGTTTTTGACAAACTGACCCAAATTTTCTGAACGCAAAATCAAACCAAATTTTAAATGAATGATAACTTCATTTTCAGTCTGTTTCTCGCTGAAAGCTTTATCTTCAAACATCTTGATGTTTGAAGATGTGGTCTTCAAATATTTTGATGTGTATATAATGTATATCTTTTTTTTGAGAACGGTCGCAAACCTTATTCATTTAAAAAGACTGAACGTTCTGTTCTCTGTGTCAGTGTGGGTTTTCTCCGGGGACTCCGGTTTACTCCCACAGGCCAAACATGCAAGTTAGGTGAATTGGAGATACCAAATTGCCCCCCAACCTGTTTATGGATCAATTTGTGTTGATCAGCTTGTTGTTAATAAATATAGCCATAGATGCTGAAATGGCATGAAGAATAAAGAAAATAAAGAAAAAACTGACCAGGAAATCATTACAAATAATTTATGTGTTCCACCCTACATGAGTTTGTTCACATGATCTCATCAACTCATAAAGCAGTGACAAACTTCTGGCACAGAACAACATTTCCTCACACAATAATCACACACACATGCATATACACAACTAATGCATCAATGCACAAATGTATTCATACTTCATACAGAAGTCATGCCAGGGTTTGTCCACAGTAAAAGATGAGTAGCATTTTCTTCAGGGAGGAATCGGATCAAATTAAATCATTAAAATGAACTTGAACAGATTTGAAATGATGATCTGTGGGGAAAACACACTTTAAAAAAAGTCTGGGTTATTTTCAACCCAAGGCGTTAGGTTGTAATCAAACCTTATGTTGGTTTTTTTAACCTGAAAATGCTTGGTTGTCAAATGTAAACAATAAATATTTTTGGATCAAATATAAACATTTTCTGGGTTAATTCAACCCAACAGCTGGGTTCCGCTTACCCGTTTCATATCCCTATCGTGTTTATATATATAAATATATATTAATCTCTCTCAAGGGTTTTTGTTCTCCTAGGATTTTTCCCACAGGGTTTTTTCCTAGGGGTTTTTTCATCCCCGGGAAAGTCAGCCAACATCGGCTTAACTTAGCACTTTACTGTATACGTTACATTATTACTACGCTCGCTTGGACGTTTTTTTTTTCTTAGCCGCTGTTGTCTTCTTCTTATATTATAGATTATTCTGTGTTTTTCCCTACATCTATTCATGTAAAGCTGCTTTGAAACAATTAACAATTGTGAAAAGCTCTTTATAAATAAAATTGAATTGAATTCGTCCCGTTTGGATACAACACTGGGTTGAAAATAACCCAGCAATTTTTTTAATGGTACATGAATTTAGCTTGTTAGCGCATTATGAAGCCATGTGACAACTGATAAACCTAATGACTGATATCATTTAAATTCATGTTTATTAAATCAAACAGAGAAAGTGGACACAACACCAACCTGGGACAAACATATTCTAAACCTTAATAATACACACAGACACACGTAAAAATGTTTATATTAAGAAAGGAATGCAGAGAGAGAGAGAGAGAGAGAGAGAGAGAGAGAGAGAGAGAGAGAGAGAGAGAGAGAGAGAGAGAGAGAGAGAGAGAGAGAGAGAGAGAGAGAGAGAGAGAGAGAGAGAGAGAGAGAGAGAGAGAGAGAGAGAGAGAGAGAGAGAGAGAGAGAGAGAGAGAGAGAGATCATGGGATGTCAAACAATATTGCATGAGCTCATATCAGCTCTTTGATGATAAACTAATGAGTCTCCTAGAATAGAGTCCAGAATGAGACCTCCAGATAGATAAATGTATATAAATACATCTATGTGTGAGAGATGAGACTGAATACAAGTTCATCTCACAGGTTAATGTCATAGGTCAAGAAAACAACTGAATGAACACTAAAGGACTGTGACAAAAAAATACACACGGCCTACATAGGCAACATTTTAAAAGAGCTTCACCCAAGTTTACCCAAATGTCAATATTCTGATGATATTTATCAGCTTCCAAAAAAAAAATTAAAGTCAGGTTTGGAACGATTCATGATTTCCAGAATTACATTTTTATCTTTCAGAAAAAAGGAAACCCATAATTTACTAAGACAAGCTTTCTGCAAACATACAAGATGGCATAAGAGTAAATAATTTTTTTTCCCTGTCATCATTACCTTAGCAATATTTAAAATCTGAGGAGACCACAGTTGTGTTTCATGTGCTCTACTGTATCTGGTGGAACAACTGCACAGATTATCAGATTATTTTAATCCATAATATGATAACATTAACTGGAAAACAAGCATAAACCAATTCAATCCATTGTAAATAACTACTTAATTATAAAGTATGCACCAAAACAAAATGTCTGTGCCAATACCAAATGGCAGCCTTCGGGTCTCTGTCATGAATCTATATGGAAGTGGCTGTGATGTCCGTATAAAAAACTTCATAGCAGAAAAAAAAATTCAGCCTGGTACAAAAAGGGGTTTTGGTCTATATAGCATATTTTGCCATTCATGGCAACTGTGAGGAGGTGAATTTCTTTTCAACTCAGTTTTAATTTTATTAAGCCATAAAGTGTTGCATAATTAAGGGCGTGACCACTTGAGTGACAGGTGAATTGCCTCTGCTGTCCCTAACGTCAAGCTAGGCTGGCATAGTTTCAGCAACAAAGCACCAAAGCTTTACCCACATTCCATCTCTTTGCCCATTTTCGGATACCCGGGAGTGACAAGCTGCCAAGAAAGTGATGGCCAGCTCCACCCACTTTGGGCTTCAAAAATGGGCTGCGTCCGAAATGGCATACTGTGATAGTAGGTACTATATAATCAGTGTTGGGGGTAACGCATTACCAGTAACGTGCATTTAGTAATTATTACTTTTCTGAAGTAACGAGTAAAGTAACGCATTACTTTTTAAATGTACACATACATTTTTGAGTTACTTACTTTAGTTACTTTAAAAAAGTTATGCGTAGTCATAGTCATGTAGAATTACGCAAACTTTATGCGTGTACGCCTAAGCGGGAACAGTTTGAGTCAGAAATGGAGATCAAAGATCAAGCCTCAGCCAAGTAAGAAAAAGTAACTTAAAAGTAATGTAAATATAACTTTCCATGAAAAGTAACTAAGTAATGCAATTATTAGCAACTTGAAATCATTACGTCATGAAATCTTAAAAGTGCGGAACGTACAAACTGCAACTCTGTTTTGGGTTTCCATCCAAACATGTAGCGAATCTTTTCAAAATTCACAAAAAAAAAAAGAAAAACAAAGAAATGTGAATTAGGGTTTTTTCTTCGAGTTGTTCAAGCGGATGATGGTGATATTGGTAACCAACAGTAAACAAAACAAGGCACACTTACAAAATGGAGACATGACTGCATTTAGTTACGATTGGCCAAGTTATAAATTAACTAGCAGTGCACCTTGTAATTGCCAAACTAAATAATGTGCACAGAATGCAGAGTTTATGATGCAGGCATTACGACGACGTTAAGCCCCATATATGATAAAGATAATGACGGTCAGTCACATGGGTTTAATGTTTGCTACATCACAATATATTCGGCAAATGCACTTCTATCTCCTATTATTCACATTTACACTTTTTCACCTAAATTATTAACCAGCTCAAGCAAGTGTAAAAACATTTTTGCAAATTAGGGGTTTTAATTTGAAATTTGGGGTTTCCAACACTCGGTTCGTATACAATACTTTAAGATGCACATAAAATCAATTCAAAATAATCACACAGTTTGAGATCTGGCATGTGTTTGATTGCTAGGCTATAATCTGCGGAGATAATCCGCTGTTTTGAAACACCCAGCTTTTTTCTGCCAATACCGATTATAGGTTGATATATTGGTGCATCCCTACTGTTTATGTTTGTTTGTCCCACAGTTTTGATGCTTGTTAACAGTAAAATCTAAGCTTTCCAATTCGGATGCATAAATGATACGATTTCTATACTGAGAACATGCAAACAAAAAAACATAATCCACCAAGAGCCATTAGATCAGTTCTTTTGGATTTACTGCACATTAAACTATTTTAAAAAAGCACTAACTATTCCCAAAAAATCCCTCTGACTGTGTGTGTTGCAACAGTATGAATTGCATTATTCTCTATGCTGGGTGGAACTCTGACTAATGCATCCAGAACATCTTAAAAACTGCCAACACAAAATCGCCCAAATGAGAAGCAGATGCCCACATGAACACACACACACACAATGTTGTCCCATGTAAGGCCAGACATTGCTCAATTCTGGAGCTGGTCCACTTGTGACATATGTGTACAATTACTAGACAGAAGGGAAACACTGCTTCCCCCGGGGGCTACCTGAACATTCTTGTGTATTTGAAGGAAATCCCTTTGTAAACAGTACCGTTTAAAAGTGATTGCGTAAAACAACCTCGTGCACAGCGTACAGCTGCTGAGAGAAACTTTCAAATATCCAGAGGAAGACCAACGCTTCCACAAAAAAAATGTGTTTTGTGCCATAACTGTGAATATGTTGTACTAGTATTACTAACACAAACAGACCTTTTGCTATAGTGAAGATAAATGTAATCCAGTTACTGGACAGTGCAATGAAGCGATTTATCTCTGGAGAGACTTGAGCTGTCAGGAGCAGATGTGCTACCACTGAAAAAAAACTATACAAGTATTTGAAACATTCAGGCAAATGCTTCTGTGAAGCCTTGGACTGTTGCAGGAAAACTGCATGTGGTTTATCATTGACTTCTGAATACTGTACAGTACTAGGTCAAACAATCAAGATAACTTATGAGATACTTCTGTACCCTATTCAGCTTTATCTTTAGTTCTTACCTCCCTCTGTAGTCGATCATTTTATCACTTAAAACTTGTCTTCGAGCATCGTAATAGCATATGTAAAAGTTAACCTATAATTTTCTGTCTGACTGATGGAACCCGGGCTACACACACGAACCCGGGCTACAAACCCGGGCGTTTTCATTCGGGTACCAAAAAAATTGCCCCTAGGTAAGGGTCAGACTCGGGTGCAATTCTCGGGTTTGTCCCGGGATGGGTCTTTCTTTAAAAAACATTATTAATGCATGTCGGGTTTGGGTAAAAAGTTAATCAGGTAATTTCGGGTAGGGTACATTCTAGTGATGCACCGATGTATCGGCCGCCGATATTTATCGGCCAATTTTTGACGAATTTGAAACCATCGACATATCGGCAATAGCACGATAAAGGCCGATACCGATTGTTTATTAATTAACTGCATAAAGAAATCCATTATATGTAAAAAATTAGTTAGTGTTATTAATAAAAGAAATGCTGAATAGCAAAAACCACCTTTGAAGGTTGTCATGCTGTCTTATTATATTTGTTTTAGCTTAATTTGTGCCTCTCTTATTATGTTGGTCAGTTGAATGTTAATTAGATCAAATCCATGTTCAGTAAAAATAATTTGTTGCAGAAATAAACTAGCTAATAGACCAACTGTATAGGATTGTATACAAGTGTTTAATATCGATATCGGCATCAGACAGAAGTTGTCTTTTTAAATCGGTATCGGCCCAAAAAGAATCCTATCGGTGCATCCCTAGTACATTCCTTTGGTCCCTAGAATACCTCCAGTCCTCGCACTAGATCAGAGCACAGATATAAATATGCTTAATCGTCCCAACCTGCACTTCATCGCACCATTTTGGACCGTAGATATACATGTACATAGATGCTCTATTTGGCAGTTTTTGATGCATAGTCCAGTTTTATACAATGCAAATGTGAGTTGCGTGTTTGGAGCACATCTTTTTTCGCTACTGATAGGAGCGTTTACAGTGCTCGTGACACAGAAGTAGAAGTGCCCAATTCTGATTTGTTTTTGACCACCCGTTTACCGTATTTTCCGGACTATAAGTCGCTCAGGAGTATAAGTCGCATCAGTCAAAAATGCGTTTTGAAGAGTAAAAAACATACATAAGTCGCACTGGACTATACATCAAGTTTATTTGGAAAATGATTTCACAAAATCCAAGCCGAAGAACACACATTTAATATGGAAAGGCAAGATATTTGACAAAACAATAGCAAAGAACAGCAGGCTGAATAGGTGTCCGAACTTGTTAAAGTAACATGTATAGGCTAAATTAACACGACAAAGGTCCTAAAGTCATTCCGCATCACGGAATCCATTGAATTACATAAATACAGGAGCAGCACAGAGCGTCTCTCGCAGCTGTAGATGGTAATTGTTTCTCTTTGTTCATATAAAATAATTTTGACGTATAAAGGGGGTCGCACACCGGCCGCACATCTCAGCGTCGCGTCGAGTTGCGTCTAGGACAACTCTGAGGTATCGTAAACCGGAAGTGCACATTAAATAGTGCGACCTTCGTCAGATAGCGTCTACTTCAAAATGCAAAATATACGTTACCAGCCAATGTTAATTGTTAATGATTTAGGACAAATATGATGTTATTTAATGTTAAACTATGTGAGGGGCGTTGTGTGGTGCTACAGGGCTTTGAGCAACTTCCTGAGTCACTGGCAGCACCGGTGTGCGTATACTCATAGAAAACAATGTGTTTGATTTTTTTAGAATGGCGCAGCGCTGCGCGGCATTGAGCTGCGCGGCCGGTGTGCGATCCCCTTAAGTCGCATCTGACTAGAAGTCGCAGGACCAGCCAAACTATGAAAAAAGTGTGACTTATAGTCCGGAAAATACGGTACATATTCAATGATGCATGACACGTCTTGAGATGGGTATATCCAATCTGTCTGCTTACACTGCGGATGCAAATGCATGTTTTCGGATCATTTCCAATATATTTCCACATATGAATGAGGCCTGAAACCGATCAGAGAATATCGGAATCTATTCGCTTTTTTCCCGCATACTCATTCATGGGTCATATCCGATCTGTGCCACATGAGGGAAAAATCTAAATTGAGACACTTAAAACATGCAATGTACAGTAAATACTCCTATGGCTGTAACTGTGATGATGTGATTGGTAACGTGTTTGTAATGTAGGAGACAATTTCAAACAGCTGTTTTTAGTCTGTCTTTGGAAAACTGCAATTTTATGAAGGAAATCCTCAGCAATGCTTTTGGATTTAACTGATTTTCACTACAGAGAGACTTGTTTTGACACATGTAAAAGTTACAAGTTTAAGCTAAGGTAATAAAACATTAGAGATCCATATCACTGCTACACTCTTCTAGCAGGACCACTCTTGCAAACAGGGCTCTCTGAGTTCATGAGTAAGAGCAACATAGTTCCTCTATTCATCAGGATGAGTAATAAAGCATTGCTTACCTGTATATGTTTGTGTGGTGATGCCATCCTGCCGGTCCTTTGAGAAGCGTGAAGAGTCTTTAAAAGTGTTAATGTCCCTTGTATGTGTGAGTACTGTGCTGTTCAGATGTCGGACACAGGTCCACAGGCCATTAACATGTTTGTTGAGTCCATCTTTAATCCTTCTGAGACTGTCGGACATCGGTTCAAACCGGCCGCAGACGTTCTCGATGTTCGCCACACGTCTATCAAGCGTGTTAAGCAAGTCATTCATCGTCGTCACTTGCTCTTGGCATTGCCCACAATTCACAATCTTCAGCTTTTCATCGTGACTCTCAAAAGTTTTGGAGTGATTGAGCTCTGAGACTAAGATCTCCATCATCATCATCTGGTGAGAAAGAGAGCCCATATTGACCTGCATGATCTCAGTGTGTTTCTCTAGGACTTCAAGTCGTTGCTCATACTTTAAGAGTGAACTGCTGTTGTCAGGTTGCACACTATTGAACAGTTCATCAAACACAATGTTTTGTTGCTCTTTGTGCCGTTCGCTTCTCATCTTCGCTTCAAGCTTGCAGCAGTTCTCTACATTTTTTTCTGCAAGACTTACCCTCACGCCCAGAGCACGTCCCTTTACATCAATCTGTGCAAGTGTGGTATTCAGATGACTAATGGCATTGGTTAGGATTTGTTGGTCGTCTTTAAGCTTCTGGACCTCAGGGTTGTCCAACCCTGGGGACGTTGCATTTGGTAAAAGTAGATGCAGATCTTGAATCTCTTTGCGGAGATCAGCCTCTTTGGATTCGACGAGCTCGACCAAGCTTGAGTAGATAATCTCTTGCTCCTCGCACATCTCCTGAACTGTAGAGATCTTGTAGTTGCATGCATTCTTCATATCGGAAATTTTGATGTCCATGCCTTCAAGAAGCTCCATACGCAGGTCAGAGATCTTTTCGTCTATGTACGTTTGACACGAACACTCGCTGTTTGATGCTGTGGATGGAGGTTGAAGTGGACCAGTACTGGATGCCTCTGTTAGCCGATGCAGCTGTTCATCGATGTTCTGGATCTTGACGTTCAGACCTTGGATGTCATTTGTATTAGTGCTGATTGTGTTGGAAAGGTTGGTGACCTGGTTCTGGAGCTCATCTGTAACTTGTGATCCACCAAGGTCAGACGGGAGCACGAAGCTCTCGGTTTTACCCGTCTTGACATTATCTGGTTGTGGCAAGTTCCCCAACATGTTTCCAAAGATCTTGCTGGCATATTCCTGTAACTCTACCCGCAGGTTTGCAGTAGCCGATGTCATGGCAGCTTGCAAGTCAAGGACTGTCTGAGAAAGATGCTCTACTTCTTCTTCTAAAGCCTTAACTCGCCGACTCTCCTGTTGGCGCTCACCAGCCTGTGTTGAGGGATCCGTATTCTGTCCAGTTTGCCCTGGATGTGTCGAAGGATGCGTCCCAGAATGTCCTAGAACAACCAAGCCAAACATACTGAGTCAAACGCTGGACACATTTAGTAAATTTTATTTGGAGATGTTTCCTATTCCAAAATAATAAAAACAGATCTTTACCCAGTACACTTTGTTGTTGCAGGTTGGTGTGCATCGAGTGATCCTGCTGTGATTCCTGCAGGACGTGAGGTCTCGGCGGTGCATCTTTCAGATCAGTACAGTCATGACCCTGAAAACCTGGGCAACACCTCCACTCCAGCTCAGTCACCTGTTTGTAAGCTACTTTGTATAGTGGCACCAGGCGAGTATGATACCTTGAAAGACAATTAGGAATTATGTCATTTATTGCAACATTATAAACCATCGGGCACATGCCAGTCAAATGATGAAAACTAAATTAAGGATACTAATAATACAGCTACACAGTAGCTTTGTGAGCTAGAGTTTAAAAGATCAGATCATCCCCAATTGAAATTGTTTTCTTTATTTACTCATCATTTACCCTCATGTCATTTAAATCCCTGATTTCGTTGTTTGTGACCAACTCGAAGTTCAAAATAATACAAAAGCATCATAAAATAACTCCACGCAACTCATGCCATATATTTAAAGTGTCCTGAAGACATACAATTGTGAAATCCATCATTTCATTATGCAAAAAATTATATTTGACTTGTTTTTCAACAAACCCATTCGTATGCTTTCAAGACACTTGGAATATGCACAAGTCGCATAAGGGTTATTTATTGATGACTATTTTGTCCTTTTGAAGTCCTTTTGGAGAAAAGTCAAAACAAAACTTCATTTTCAATGCATTCCTTTTTGCAAAATTAGAAATACTTTATATTCCTATTGAGCACAGATTGCTCGGCCCTGTATAAGTATGTAAAGTTCTAATTAACCCTGCGTAGTTTCTCCCCCGCTTCCCCCTTGAGAGATGTCAGTGAATAGTATACTGTACTTGTAGTTTATGTACAGTATGTATATCTGGACATTAATAATTTGTGTATCCTTTAGTCCCCGGGCCATGTAAACAAACATGTCAGTGACAGTTTAACAGTGTAATATAACATTCAAAATAACAGTGTAGATTTATGTGCATAATTTATTATGATTTACTCGGTGACACACATCTGGAGTGCAGCTTTAGTGCTGGTGGTGAGGGGTACGGACATGCCTGGCTATGTGTGCACTTTACAGCTACAATCACACAACTGTTAGGGTATGTACGTTTAACTTACATAAGCAATAAAACAAATGTGCATAACAGTTATACAGAATTCGCACAACACACAGTTGTGAATGAATCTCATGGTTTCAGGCAAATTTACACAAACTAACTGGTTTTAACCTCTGGCATTCCGGTGTCATAAATAATTTGGATACTGATAAGACAAACGTAACCTGACAGTTATTGAGACCAATTTAACTGGAACGAGTTTTCAAGAAGGCCCAATTTCACAATTTTATCTAATCTGATCTCTGGTGACTTCCTCCAATAAAAATACTCAAGACTAGATGTATGTGCGGACAGATCACCGGAAAATGTGTGTGCATGTGCTGTGCACGTTCTTGGAGTGAAACACTGACAGTAATTGACTTGCACAACCAAGCTGATTCAACAGCATGTCATACTTGTCTTTTCCAGCATTATAATAGGTTTGATCCCATGCCTGATTCATTACACAACCGGACAGACTCCTTGCTGACCATTCATAGTGCGCACACCTCCGCCCAGAGCGCGCCCCCCAGAGACACTTACATCATCCGCTGCGCACACTCCGGCAGATGCGGCGGGCAGGGCGCGAGCTGCGGATCCACGACGCTTTCGGTAGCCGCGTGCACAGCGCACGACACGGTCTTGTGCACTACGAACGCACACCAGTTTCTGCAAGGAATAAAATAAGAACAATAAAGACAAAACAGTAAAATATGTACACGTCTAAATAATCTGTATGGTTTACATTTAAAAGAAAAAATACAAATAATAAAAACACACTAAAATGCGCATTACTTCTTTTCTTCACAATTTTGTTGTTTTCCAATTAATTGCATAATGTTGCAGAGTAATAAGAACATAAAATGACGTCTACACATGGACCATGAGTCATATATTTATTTGTTAAATGCATTAATTGTGTTTTAGATCAATATTCTTTGATAAATTACTTTGAATGCGTAACTCCTAAGGCGTGGTTACAGCTCTTACAATGTACTAAATGAACTTTACCAAAAGATTTGCATCGAGATGCGGATGCTCATCAATTTCATTTAATGAAGAGAAAACCCCTGACAGTGCACCTGATATTTTTTAAAGAGCTTTTAAAAAGTTAAACAAGTTAATAGACTGTATGTAAGTGTGGCATCCTCTCAGAACAAACTGCTCAAGTTTAATTTACAGCCGTAAACAATGCACAAATAAAAATACACAACCAAACTTAAAACTGTATTTCCTAGTGAAAGGAAACAATAAAAAAAGTTTACTTACTTGTTTCTTTGTCGTGGGACTGAGTTTGAATATGCATTGCCCTGAAACAGACTGAAGGTTCCATAAACCAGTGGAAAGGTAAGAAAACTAATAATTCCAATACATAGGTGCGCGTGACCTGCAAGAGCGCGCTTCATTTTTAATTAACTCACAGGAGTGCGCATGCAAGCATTAATGACAAACTGAAATGCTGTTTTATCAAAGTTTCATGAACACTGTGTGAGTTTCAATGATGTCTCCAAAGTGGAGAGACTGGCACTCCGCCCCCGTCAGTGCGCGCAGCTCTCCAGTGGGCGCGCAGCTCTCCTCCGGTGGACGCGCGTCTGTGGGATCAGGTTCTCGTTACTGCTGAATACTTTATGGTTTCCAATAAACTTCACATGACAAACTGGTTAGGCTCAGAAACTTTCTGTTTGTTAGTGGTTACGATTTCCTACTTCAATAGAAACCACTAGCATATTACCATAGCGAAGGTCAACACCAAGTGTATCCCGTTACATAAGGAATAAAATAGCTTAACATAAAAACTAATTTTTAACAGACTATTATGTTCATATAATAAATATAAATACTAATAAATTATACCTAGAATGTGTTCCTGTGGCACAATTGGTTAAACTTGCGTGTGAAAACTTAAAATTTTAGTTGCATGTATGGAAATCTCTGCGCTGTGATGGATGCTGCGTGGACGCGCTCTCTCCACGTGAGCTCTTTGCCATCATTAAAAGCATCCCAAAAAGAGTTATAGCGCTAATTTCAACCGTAAGTCGGATGCTTTCCCAGTCTATTTTGCTCCGGGCGCGACAAGAATGTGCGCAAAACGCGTCCTGGACCGCCATGTGAACGCGCAAGAGATGATTGGGTAGTTAACCTGACATGCCACGAATTGTGACAGGCTGCTATACTACATTTAAAACTATTTTAAACAAAATAACTAAAACGAGACTACAGTACTAGCACATGTAGTGTAATGTATATAAACGTGTCCATTATGACATATAATACACTTTGTAATGTACCATATGGTTTTATAACTACATGATTAGCACCAAGCCGTTATTGGATTTGTTTTACTCTTTTAATATGCATGTATTTTAAGCTGCCCATTAGCTGAACTGTACTTTAAAAGACATCATCATATATTTTGACCTGTATATTGTGTTAGGGTTACCTCTCAAGTTATCCATATCAATCAAAGGAATCTGACTAACATACCCAAACATTTATTTTAGATTTTGGCATGGCTCTCTAAACTAAAAGAAAATGTTTTTAACTACTAAGTTGATTTATTACACCGAACAGCTGCAAAAGTGAAGAACAAAGTAACAAAAATAAGACAGTAATTTTCTTTAATGGGTGGTAATTGATGGCTACCCCCCTCCTCTATGACATCATACGGCCTACTGCCATAAAACAATTACTGGTTAGATTATTGTAACCCCAGGCTTTGTTTTATATCACTAACTGAAAGTCTGTTTGTTGGAAGACAAGAACAAGACCCACGTAAAGAAACACTTCATTTTAAAATATAAAACATTTTTATCTTATTTTAAAGACAGATACAAAACATTACACAGTCCAGTAGCTGCCCTTAGCATAACATTTTTTTGCAAAAACTGGAACAATGCGTCCGTTTCTGACGCTCCAAATAAACTCAGAAAAAAAGCAAAGTTTCCTTCATTTGAGAAAGTTTATCAGCAGTGAGAGCTCCATATTTACATCAGCAATCTGCAAAGAAAAACAGGGAAAATAACTCAAGTGAAAACAAAAGCAACACGCAGAATTTAGATCCATGAAATGATCAGCAGGGTTCCCACACCGTTGAACATCTATGACTTTTCCATACATGTCATTAATAAATGAAGATTGATTAAAATCATTACATAGACCAAGAGCAAATGCTAGCTGTTACCTGTACATGCATTAACCACATGAATTTGTATCCACAATATAATTTTTTTATGTTTTCCATGACTATGGGAACCCTTGATAGTTAGGAGAAATAGCAACAGATACAAATGTACCAAGTTTGCGTGTTTTTCGACGAGACCTTTTAGGCGGGATGGAGTGCTCTTGTGTTTCTGTCTCTAGACTCCGCTTGACTGTCGCAGGACGAGGCGTGCGCTGAGGAGTGCTTGCTGCAAACAAACACAAAAAACATTTGTCAGCATCATTATATAGTATAATCTGATTCAGAAACTGCATGTTTTAATTCTTTGCATCAGCATTCATTTCAATTGTCTTCAACTACGGTTTCAATGATGAAAACTAGTTAATAACTTAAAAAAAAAACTACGTATGATAACGAAAACTGCAATGAAAGTCTTTTAGTGAAAGTCTTTTAAATGTAAAGTTTTTTGAAAAACATTTTTGAAAAAAAGTGTATGGAAGCCCAATTCCGCCACATACGAAAAAAATCATGCTCTGGTTAATCATAATTATGAGAGATAAAGTCAAAATTATGAGATATAAAGTCAAAAATTCAAAGTCATAATTCAACTTTACATCTCATGATGACTTTTTATCTTATAAAGTCGAATTATGACTTTAAAAGTTGAAATTCTAAGATAAAAAGTCAAACTTTTAAAGTCATAATTCAACTTTATATCTCATAATAATGACTTTTAATCTTAGAATTTCAAGTTTTTAATTTCCTAATTATGATTTTTAAAGTCATAACTTCCAAATTTTTTCTCATGATTTTCTCAGGTGCGGTTTCTTCAAGCAGCACGAGCTCAAAGTTAGATACTTTTCTTCTTACAACGTGAGCAGCACATCTGGCAACCCTGACAGGACAATGACAGAAACAAAAGCGCAAACAAACGCTGGTTAATAAAGGTTTCATTTCATGCTTTAATATAAGCGAGTTAGTATTTCTTTAATTGTTGTTGGGTTTTCATAAAAATAGTAATGAACCACAAACTAAGCATCCGTTTTAAAGTAAGGGAGAAATCCAGGTTTTTATTACTGTAACAACGAGTGTATATCACTTTCATTTCATAATAGCTTATTTAATTTGTTAATAACAAATATTAAATATACATATTTTATATATATATATATATATATATATATGTTAGTACTCATCAAGGTCTAAAGTTAAAGACTAAAATTAGTTTATTATTCTGTGTCTAAATATATTCGTCCGCACATCCCTGAAGATTCAATTCTTTTTGTTTATTTATATTGTGACATTTAAAGATGGTTTACTATTTAAAAGTAAATTTTTTATTTACGGCTTAAAATATAAAAATAAAAAAATTATATAAGAAAAACTATCCCAGCAAGCAATTTGGGCTAAAACCAGGCTAAATTTGGGCTGTCAGTGAAAATCTAATAGACGTCTAGTCGTCTACCATAGCCCAAGAATAGACGATACGTATAAGTTTAAAACAAATGAAAGCAAACACCTTGAACACCTGTTGACTTTGCGTACATGTTGGAATATCATACATCTTCAAGTTATTTTGGCAAAAATGGCATGTAACCAAATTCAAAGCTATTTACGGTAAAAGTGGGTTACTCATAGCCAGTCTATATTGGGTCTATAGTTAGCTGTCATTTCAACGTCTTGGTTTTTGCATGCTGGGTATGTAGTCTAACTGAAAAAATTAAGTAAATATTTGTTTTTTCCGATTAGTCATTTCTTTAAAAAAAATAATCACCCGATTAATCGATTGTGAAAATAAAAGGTTAGTTGCAGGCCTAGAAAACGATTTTAGTAAACAATTTTTAAAGTTTTTAAAAACTTTAATAGAGACTTTGCATGGGTAATTAAACAACCAAATATTGACATCTGAGATATCAGTATGGTTAAAAATTTTACTTTTCATATTAAGGTTGACATTTGCATGGAATAGTCCACTTTGTTCATTACTGTGGTGTAACAAAACGTCAATGGGGTGACAGACCTCCCTGCTCTCTGTCCCATTAAACTAAGGTGTGGTGTTATTCAGATAGCTGTAAATGTGCCAACTCCATCAACACTAATTATAAGGGTCAATAGTAATGGTCTGGGCTTCTCATCATTCAGTGACCGTATATCTCGGAGTGGGAATCGCTTGGACCCTAATGAATCGATTTTTAGCATCCCGTTTCGATTCAGAATCGATTCTTGACGTACTAATTTGCATATTTGTGATGTCATTACTTCACATTTTCTCTCAAAGCCAGGCTAGTGTTTGCGTTTTTGCTAATGGTCTCTGAACTGTCATATACTGTACTTCAATGCAACTAAGTGATTAATGATGTCATTCTTATATACATAAACGTTATCAAGCTGTCCATGTGCATCACCGCTCTCCCAGTTGAGTTTCGCCTTTGGTTCTGATAACGTCACATTATTATTTAGCAAACTAACATTTAAGAATCATTTCTTGACATTTGTGAATCAATTCAGAATCGACCACATCCGCATCACGATGCATCTAAGAATCGACTTTTTGTCCCACCCCTACGGCAATAAAAAAATGGATGCAACTAATACTTTATTATACACACCAAGGGTCTTCTCGATTCCTCTCAACTCCTCCTCCTGCAGTTGAAGCTCTTTTTGTTTCTGTACCATCTCAGGACTCTTCAGATACTGCATATGACTGCTATATTCAGACTGAACTTTAGCAGACTTCTGCATCGCAACCAAGTACTGCTGTAACAACTCTACACACACAAACACAAATCAAAGACCATGCAACTATAAAACAGCAATCATTCTGAATAATGCAAAATCTGTAATGAGCAGAATTGACTTGGAAAGGAAACACGTGCATGGAAATGAATGTCAAAATAGCGGCGCATGTGCCTGCGTACACTCGTTTGCATGTGGTTCTTGAATTAAACTCAGCTTTAGCGGTGAAAGACCTCATGCAATAGAGCCAAAGCTGCTAGTAAATGTGTCCTAAAGCGTGTTACCTATCTGAGCTTGGGTGTTGTTGTGCTCTTTTGGTAATGGTGCTCCAAACACTTGTCCTCTGAGCTTCTCTATAGACGGCGCTTTGTTCTGCAGACCTCCGAATTTCCCATTGCTGCGTATCCTCTCCCCCTGACGCGTTAAGATCGTCGGACATTGCGTCTTATTCTGGACCACCTGCCAAACATTCCCAAAGACATGCAGATGTGAACATGTGGGAATAAAACTACTCTTACAAACACACTGGCACGATCTCTTTCTTACCCCCCTGCGATAATCATTAGCAGAATCTAAATCGTCCACCAGGATTGTGTCTCCAAGAAGACTCGTGAACACTGCGGAGAGACAGAAAACGTCAGTACTCCCTCGTAGTTTCACTGTGAATGCATTTCAACATGACGAAAACAATGCATGTCACGCTGCCAACATCTGCAGGCTGCCAAACTTTACATGCAAAAATAATTGTGCAATACAAAATAACACACACACAACATTAGTTTATAGTTTATTCCAACAGCGCAGGATAAGAAGCTGTATTGAAGCACAACAAAAGTTTTTCTCCGAAAAGGAAATTCCATGGCATAATTTTATGATGCGTTAAGCTGGTCATTTCATCTGGAAATGTTTAAAATAAAGAATAAATAACTCAAATGAAGTGATTCAACCCTCTACGGACACACCGAAGCATTGCCATTGGCTAGCAAACGTTTTATTTTACTGGTTAGACCTTTTATATAGAAAGAACAATGCAACAAAAAAAACCTTAAACAAAACAAACTGTTCGAATGATTCTTTATCCAAGTGTTTAACTTTTCTAAAAACAACAACAAAACCCATGCACAATGAAGAAAGAAAATCCCTTACAAGTTGCGTAATGATTTCTTTTTATGTGTTATTCGTAAGCCTCTCTTCCCACGGTCAGTGTTTAGGATTTACATAAAAGTCTGAGTTTGGAAATGTGTTCACACACTGCATAATAGGACGTTCACGTTAACGCAAGTTCATTATTTTAGACGTGATGCAAGCGTGCTTCAATAGGGAGCGGCGCGGTCTCAATGTGATGCGAGATGCTTTTTTCAAGCACGTCGGTGCCACAACGAGTTTAAAATATTTTAACTAGGGATGCACCGAAATGTAAATTCTTGGTCGAAACCAAGGCCGAAAAACGGAAACCGAAACACCGAAAGAAATTATTATGCCAATTATTAGTACAACTGCATTTATGGCTATCACTGTATACTAACTTTACTAAGGGTGTGTGACGGATCACAAAACTCACGGTTTGGATCACATTACAGTTTTTGAGGCACGCATCAGATTATTTTTCGGATCAGCAAAAAAGGGGGTGGGAAAAATCTAATAACAAATAAATAAATTACAAACATTTATAAAAAAGAAAAAAGTTGTACATTAATAAGGTCTGAAATTAGCATAAGGTACAGAAATCAAATTAAATGAATCATAACACTGTCTTTGTATAAATTAAATATTATTATTTTTAGAGCTACAGAAGTGATTTTCTCTTTGTCTTGGGTCGTTTGATTAATATTAATGACACAGACTTAAGTAGGTTAATTGAGGTTACTGTCTCTTTAAGAACAAATAAGCACAGACTGGTTTCTGACTGTAATTATACATTCACTTAAGACATAAACATTTTGTTTATATGTGCCCTGTCAAGAACAGAAAGATTTTATGTTCGATTACTTTTGGAAACTCGTCTCTCCATGTATACACTACTGAGGGCACTTAAACACACGCGTGCACACACAGACGGAGGGCGAATTCCAAACAGTGCAGCAAATAGTTGCTCCACATAAAAACTTTACGTTGTTTTTCATTGCTCTATTTGCCAAATGTATGTTAATGGCCTACAGTATGAGACACAATAGCCCAATCGCTCTAAAGTTTACATATTAAGAGTTCTGATCTTTGAAGGGCATGATCACATCTGACTGAAGCCGGACCGAACACATTCAGCAGCATGTGCGTACAGAAAATTGCTCACTTTAGAGCCTTTTTGCTGTTAAATTGTTTGAAACACGCGCAAATGACAAACTTTCCCTACTCAAATTTCCGTATTAATCCGCGAATTGCATGCGATCCGATCTGTGATCCGTACTAATTCACGACCTCGGGAGCTAGGGAACGAATTAAGACACAGGGATAACCTACTGAAATCACACACACCGCAGACATGTTGCTTCAGACAAGCACGTGCATGTCGTGGTTTGCGTCATCACAACATTTCGGCCGTATTGTTTCGGTGATAAAAGTCTTTCGTCCGAAAATGCTCTTTTGGTGGTCGAATATTCAGTGCATCCCTAATTTGAACTTTTCTTGAAACTTTTTTTAAATTAAATCTGTGTAAACTTACTATTTGCCTCTCATTCAATCACGGGTGAGTAAAAATCTGACAATTTACTAGCCATTGGCTAAATATAAACATGTTTAGTCACCTAGCAAAATTTGGTTAGTTGTGCGAGTGATTGGCCAGCATTTTAGAGGCCTGTAAATAAAATTTACACAATAACTCATTATAATGATACACAACACATGCTCCACTAACATGTATCAACAAATATCATTCTTTACCTTTATAGTAGTGTTGGGCGATATGCCCTATTTTCAGATCGTCCTATCGTCAGCCTGTGAGATCGGCGATACACGATATTATCGGGGGGCGGGGCAGACGTTTACTCATTTTTTTATTTGTTAATTTTTTACTCATAACAAGTCACTTGATGGGTGGACAAAAAAAACAAGAGCAACAGCTTCATGACCGCAACCTTCTTAAACCTGAGGCCATTAATGCGAGCGCGTCATTAAAACCCTATCATGATTACTTAACTGTAAAAACATGCATCTGCGCGCGCACACACACACACACACACACACACACACACACACAAACGTGCGCGCACATACAAACAATTCAATGCATTCGTTTAGTGCTGTTGCAGAAGACTACACGTGTGAAGCAGTGGTGCTCTCATGAGGTGCCTTTTTAAACGCATCGGTCCAGCGGAACGCGATCATATCTTAAACACAATCATATATTAAACACGAGGGACGTGTTGCTACAACTCCTTGAAATGCATATCATAAAAAGGATTAATACCTAGTGATCTGACTTCGGACAGAGCGCAGCTTTCAGCACGTACGCGAGAGTGAGAGAGAGGTGCTAATATGCAGCGGGTCATATTTTAAAGGACAAGTTCGGTATTTTAGACTTAAAGCCCTGTTTTCAGATTGTTTATGGTGAAATAGAATGGTTTTGACTGAAATTTCGACATTTTCGGCTGCCCTGAGAATTTTCGCGTGTTTGTGTTTCAGCTCAGACCTCTATAATGGATTTAATGGTGCACTGGAACAATCCTTCCTAAAATGCATTAAACTTTCGTTTACAAAGATGTGAAACTCACAGAGTGGTCAGGGGTGTTCACTGGTATGCTCACACAAAAATCGCTCCAAAAGACGCATTCCAACAGGTTTTATCGTAGTTTTTACCAGCTCCATGGACTTGTATTAGATGTCCTGTGAGGTACGGTATTACTCCGCGCCGGGAACTTTGTTTCTATTCTTGCAATAGGCAAAGGCGGATTAGCGCCACCACCTGGGCTGGAGTGTTTATTATTCAAGCTCTAAGCGGAAGAATGTACGGGTGTGAGGCGTTTGGAAAAATAGGTCCACAAGTTAACAACGAATGCTAAAACAGTTGTTGGAAAGCATCTTTTGCAGCGATTTTTGTGTGAGCATACCAGTGAACACCCCTGACCACTCGGTGAGTTTCACGTCTTTGTAAACGAAAGTTTAATGCATTTTAGGAAGGATTGTTCCAGTGCACCATTAAACCCATTGTAGAGGTCTGAGCTGAAACACAAACACGCGAAAATTCTCAGGGCACCCGCAAATGTCGAAATTTCAGTCAAAACCATTCTATTTCACCATAAACAATCTGAAAACAGGGCTTTAAGTCTAAAATACCGAACTTGTCCTTTAAACAAAAAGTAAAGTTTGCCTCAGCTCGCATGAAACGCATTAAACTGAACAAATACATAAGGATTACTACTTTAGTTTATGTTTAGACTTCGGATAGACGCGAGAGCGCGTGCACGTGTGACAGAGAGAAGCGCAGCTGCTAATGACGGGGCGCGCTGGAGTGGAAGAAGGAGATCAAGACGCGCGCATTAAGTGCAGGTACGTGCAAGAAGGAATTCTCTCTTTACAAGCTCTCCACGTAAAGTGAAGCCCACAAACCCTCATGTGAGGAAAAGCATGAATTGTGGGTGTTAATATAAAACTATGATGATAATAATAATAATAATAATAATAACCATTCGCCAACTATCGTCATGACTATCGCCATGAAAGCCTGCCATTGCCGATATGTATGTAAATCGTCGATACACGATACTATCGTCTATCGGCAAAACCCTACTTTATAGGTAGGGTAACAGATTTGATCCTGAAACATTTTTAGTTATGCTGGTTAAAAGTCTCCTCACATCCTGATAGCAATCACTGTGTTAAGTTGTTTAAATTTATTTGTAGAAATTTATGTCATCTGTGAAAGGCGAAGGACCAAAAAATGTTCAACCAATCATAGATTTCGGTCCGAATGGGCGTTTCCTTTTTTGTCCCTCATACGTAAGCGTAATTTGAATGCCCACCGCTCAGCGAGTCCACGCAGACACCATACGTCATCGGTGCGTTTACGTGCGCTCACCTCCTGTCTGTAAACAGTGAGAACAGCAAACTTTTCTGCTGAATTGACAACCTACACAGGAGGCACACAATGAAAGACATCTTTTATAACAACAACAGCAAAAACTGTCTGGATCAGCAAAGAGCAAAAACCCAAATTAACATCGGTAACTTTACTGCTTTACCACGAGATACAAACAGCTGCAGGAGGCAAAGGGTCTGAAAGGGTCGTTGCACTGTTTATTTTGGTAAGGTAGGTACGCGATATGTTTGTATTGAGATGGATTCAGATATTCTACTTTGATGAAACATTGTGTTGCTTAGGAAATTTGTGTTCGTTTACGGATTAGCGTAACGATATAGTTACTACCTCTACACAACCGGAAGTGTGCTTTAACTAATTCTGCTGTAAACCAGTTGTTTATGTTGGTTATTATGGAAATGTTATTCACTTTGTACTGCAAACTTTTCTCACTGCTGAATGAGACATGAGATGTGACCCTCTGATCTGTTCGTGTTCATGTGTTTAGAAAGAGGCGTGACTTTGGATGGCGATTTGACTTGAGGGTGGGATCGTGATTTCATTGCTAGGCAGCTACCGTTAGCATTTTTCAAAATGTGATACCCTACCTTTAACAGATCAATCTACTTCAACTAATAATCGGTTTCTTTATGTGTAATATCCGGAAGTGATTTAAACTGCAATTCATCAACTGGCCACTAGAGGCTCCAAAAGGGAGTCAACCCCATTGACCTCAATGTTAAAATGCCCAACATTACAATAGAAAATAATGTGTTAACAGCCTGGTACAAAAGTGTTTTTGGTCTGTAAAGCTAATTTTGCCCTTCATTACAACTGTGAGGGGGTAACATTCTTTGTAACTCATTCATTTAAATTATATTATGCCTTAAAGTTCTGCATAATTAAGGGGCGTGGCCACTTGATTGATGGTTGAACAGCCACTGCGGTCACTGGAGTTGAGCTAGCCAGGCGTGGTCTCAGCAACCGGTCACCTCAGCTTCAGTCACCGTCCTGATTCTCTGTGGTCGTTAAAAATTCCAGGAGGTCATTAGAAAAAGAGTAGGGGTGTGTCCCGGCATCCTGGCCAAACTTGCCCATTGGCCTACTAATCATCCCCACATATACTTATTGGCTATATCACTCGGTCTCCTCTCCACTAATAAGCTGGTGTGTGGTGGGCGTTCTGGCGCAATATGGCTGCCGTCGCATCATCCAGGTGGATGCTGCACATTGGTGGTGGTTGAGGAGATTCCCCCTTTCATATGTAAAGTGTATTTGTGTCTGATACCCTGATTAATTTCTGTGTGGTGCACAGTGTTAAAAACACTCACCTTTATTGCAACTTTCCGCATGCTGAGGAAAAATGAGAAGATCTTTGACAAACACTGGATTGCCAGGAGGCGGGAAAAGAGGTGAACCATTCCTGATGTGAGGCAACGGTCTACAATACACATAAGAAATACATGACAATATATACAACAGATATCCGAATCTCTATTAGCGGTATTAAAGAACTTCAACAATTCAGCATCTCATGTTAGAAAAGATCAGCACCTGTTGTTAGGTTTCCAGAAGACCGTCTCCAGAGGAATCACCTGCTGTCGTCCATTTGTATCACTATAAATCTTCATGGCAGCATCTGTAGTTTCAGTGACCACACAGTCCATGTCACCCAAAATATGCCAGGAGATGACCTTCGCTACATCATCATCCTCAACATGTGCTAGATGACCAATCTTTAAAATAAACACACACACGAATCATGAACACTGCTTCTTCAGATCAATGTGTTTCATTCTGGCACCTGTACTGTATATAGATGTCGAAATACAGAAACATAAAACAGACACGCACCTTTCCCAAAACATCTGGGCTGCCTTTAAAAGGATCAGAAATGGTGCATTTCCGCCGATGTTGATTCTCTATCTTGGTCAAAATATTTTTTTTCACATTTATTGCATTCTCTACTGCTTTAATCTGGTCAGACACAAAGAAACAAACCTCTGTAAGATTGACAGAAATCTTACACATGAATGATGTGCAAATAGGAGTTAAACGGTATCTTATACACTACTAGTTAAAAGTCTGGACACACTTGCATTTATGCTTCTCATAATCTAAAAAAACCAACATTTTATCTAAAGGTTTAGGCACACAGATTTCAAATAGAAGTTTTTCTTCACAAAATTAACACATTGAATTAAAAAATGAAAGTGGGTTCAATAAGTATGCACACATTCTCAGACTCACTGTGGTTAATTCTGAGATGTTAAACTCATTTTTAATCATGATTGGTTTCAGTTCACGTAGTTTGTTAGCAGCATCTTCCACCTGACCTAAAGGGAAAGACAAATGGATAAGAAAAATCTCACATACACTTTAAAATCTATATTGAGATGTAGGGCTGGATAACGATTAATCGCAACTAATCGTTTGCAGAATAAAAGTTTTTGTTTATATCGTGTGTGTGTGTGTATACTTTGTATAATAATTCTGTATACTTAAATACACATGCATGTATAATTTTAATAATAATATCATTTATATATATTAAATAGTCATATTTATATATAATATAAATATAAAAACAATTATATACACATGTTAATTAGTTAATTGCGATTATTCGTTATGCAGCCCTATTAAGAAGCAATTACTGCACATTTATAGTCAAACATTTAAAAACACACTGAAAATATTAAATGTAAAGCAAAGGCTAAATTAAATTTATAATAAAAACAAAATAAAAATGAATTAAAAAATGAAAATTGTTAAAATTGAAAGCAGATTAAATCTGGTCAGGTTTTGTAAATTTTTTGGTGTTGTTATTTTTTGTTATGTTGGTGAGGTCATCTAATTTCTAATTTGTAACTTTCTTAATATAAGAATGGGGTAGGAATTTATAAGATTTTTTTTCTTCATCCTACTCCTGTTCTTCTTTCATCAAATGTATTTTTGTTATGTTTGTTGGATTGTTGTTGTGGCATTTCGTGTTGCATTACCATGAAAAGAAAAATAAATAAACAAAAAAAAAACGTCCTCAAAAAGCTAAATAAAAATCGGAAGAAAAGATGTTGGTTGTGGAAAAGATGTTAATCTGTTTCAGAAGGGTCAAATTATCGGCATGCATCAGACGAAAAAAAAAAAAATCTAAGGAGATTCAAAACATCTAACGAACGATTATTTTCATAAGCGATTAATCAGACGATTATTTTTAACCGACTAATCAAATAAAAACAAATTTTCTCATTTAGATTTTTCACTTATTATATCTATAGACGGTTTCATCGGACTCACGTGCGCTGAAGCGATACACGTCTGAGACTTTACTTCCGGTTTTGTTTTTTTTAATGGTCTGACTAGTTACTAAACTTATATCTTGATTGAACAAATGTCTTGTCGAAAATAACAAATGTTTTGGTTTCCTGGGTAATCTATGTGTTGTTTTTTTGCCTGTTATATAAATAAACTACGTTTAAAGAACTTTGTTGTTATTTATTCTTCGCGGAGTTTACCGGAAGTTACGTGCGGACCACGACAGCATCTTGTTTACGTTGTTACTGCTGAAATAATTTATAATGGAAAAAATTTAGGGTATTGACGTGTAGAAGTGTACTTTAAAAAGTGCAAAAGCCACACACTACTACAGAGATTTACTAATATAATCTTTTTTATTTTAATATTTTAAGCCGGAATAATAAACTAATATAGTTAATATATTTTTATTTATTTAATTTAGCAGATTTTCATGGTTCAGTACTGTTGTTTTATTACTTGTGTAATACATTTCAGCACTGTTTCACTTTAAGGGTTATGTTTGTGTTTATCCAGTATCAATTTTAATTTTAAAAACTATATCGCTAGATTTATCCATTAGCGGTAAGTAACCTAGTTATCAGTTGCGGTAAAATCCACTACAGTTGGTCGACCTCTATTATAAATATTTGGGATAATGTGAGTACACATGTGAACAAAATAAATAACACTGTGCTAGTGATTTTTTTATTTTTTAACACAAAAACGTACATATTGTGCCTTTAAAACCGTTAATAAATGCAATGCTTACATTTGAGTTCTGACTTGAGTTGCTCGTTGGTGTCAAAGATGTCTCTGTACATCAAAACGGATTGAGAAAGACGATCTTTCTTCTTACTCAAAGTTGACATGACCTTCTGATGTTCTGCATCTGGAATACAGAACAACACCAACAACCTACTAAAGCCACACACCTTATATAATATAACAAAAAATCGATATGACAATAACATTACTTTGAAAGTGTTGCATCAGAACCATTTCACTACAACCTATTTCTAGTAATCTGAACGTGTGCTGTACATATGAACTGACCATTGCAGAATCTAAACGCGAGACTGTATGAAGTGATGTTAACGCTGGACATCTTTAGCTTAGGATTAAAGTGAAGATGATATTCAGCTCCATCCACACCTGGACTGTCCTCCAAAACAGCCAAATCCTGCAGGACACAAACACATTTATTCACAAAAATCATTTAAGTTCTTTTACACCTATAATGTAGAATCCACACTTACCCAACAATAAAACTTTTTTTTTTTAATCCCCATTACACCAAGCATTCTCATTAGATGCCGTTTTGATAAAGCCCCGCCCACTGCCACTGACTGACAGTCATGCTTTACAAAAGTTTCCACCCTCAGCAGGTTGTAAGTTGTCTTCTCAGACTGTGTTTACAGCAATCAGATCTATTTGAACTGAAAGCGCTCATGGCTGTTTTGGTAAGGGAGTGAGGAGTTGTAGCTCATTTGCATTTAAAGGTACATACACGAAAAATAGCGTGTTTTTGCTTCCACCCAAATGGGGGCATAATTTGGACATGCTGTAATAAATGATCTTTGGGTAAACTTTCTGGGCACACCTGAGCCTTTTAATGTTAGAGGTGATTGTCAGAAGTCATTTTGTATTCTCAAATCATTGCAAAGTCAGTCTAGATAAATAAAAGATGATTTTAACAACAAACACACTCACAGTAATATGAGCCACTCCATTGATGAGGCTATACGAGACACCTCTATCTCCATTCTCAAAACATGGAAGCTCTGCGTCTCCTGTGCCTATAACCGTAACAAACACCTGTCCATCCAAACCCTCACCGGCTGCGTTACTGTACATGTCCTGTACAGTGAGAAATAAATATACAATTAGGTTCATCATGAGTATTTGAGACAATGGTAAATCATAAACATTTGACAAATATTTTATGTTTTATTTTCTGGTCTTACAAAAATCCAAGCTCTTGTTTCTCACCATGATCTTCAGACACAGGCTGTCAAGCAGCGTGCGATTGCCTCGAGTATTACCATTGGACACAACAGGAGTTAGGGGCGGAGCCTCAGGGGCTAATTTCACAGGTTTATTGGGAACAACATTTACTGAAATCTAAGACGAGAGGAGAAATGAGTAGGACATTTCTTTATTTGTAGTATAACAATCTTGAGAAGATGATGTGTATGTGCATTTGTTTGTCTAAAAGTCCAGAATGGAGATGAAACGGTGTGAAAATTTTACATCACAAATATAGTTACCAAATAGTAGGGATGCACCAAATCTAGGATTCGGCCGAATACTAGGCTTTTTGACCGGGTTCGGGCGAATCCTAGATTTTTTTCCCACCGAACCCTAGGCTTGCGCTACGCTGATTTTAGAGACATTATTTAAAAGGTAAAAAAACTACATAGTGTTGCTTTAAACAGTGGATTCGGTATTCGGCCGAACCCAAAAAATCTGGATTCGGTGCATCCCTACCAAATAGTTACCAAAATAACTATTTACTACGAGTTTTGTGAACAATTTCTAGAAATGTAAAAAGTACTGATGCAAACCAAATGTAAAATTTATTTTACATGTAAGAGCAGTTTTGTTTGCCTAAACTTTAAATAAATAGCATTAATCATGAGTTAAATGTTCATCTAGTTCAGATAAAACACAAGTAATTAAATCAGATTTTCATATTAACACGGGACAAATCAGCAAGTCATCCATCTGCATATATTGTGAGAAATAAGGTGTACTTTATGACTAAACTGCATGACACCTGTGCTCAAAAAAACAGCGTAGAAAGTAGCGGTCGATCGATATGGGTTTTTTAATGGCTGATGCTGATATGAAGAAAGCAATGTGGCCAATATTTAAAACACCTAATTATAGTAACTAAGAAACATACAATTTGTGAAACTAAATAAACATTGATTTTGCATATTTATACAATATTCTCTTAAAGGATTAGTCCATTTTCTTGAAAAAAATCTAGATAATTTACTCACCACCATGTCATCCAAAATGTTGATGTCTTTCTTTGTTCAATTGTGAAGAAATTATGTTTTTTGAGGATAAGATTCCAGGAATGTTCTTATTTTAATGGACTTTAATCGAACCCAACAATTAACACTTAACTCAACACTTAACTTTTTTTTTCAACAGAGTTTCAAAAGGACTCCAAACAATCCCAAACAAGGCATAAGGGTCTTATCTAGAAACGATTATCATTTTTGACAAAAAGAATAAAAAATATGCACTTTTTAAATCACAACTATCTCCGGTCCTGTGATACGCCAGCGCGACCTCACGTTAATTGCGTAATGCCGTGGAAAGGTCACATGTTACATATATGAAACGCACATTTGCGGACCATTTAAAACAATAAACTGACACAAAGACATTAATTAGTATCATTTGACATACAACAACGTTGGATTAATGGTCCTCTTTCTCCACACTTGTAAACACTAGGGATGCTCACATTGACCGTTTAACCGTTAACCGAAGGTAAGAATTTATGATCGATTAACATTATCAGTTAAAATAAAAAAATATTTGTTAATACATTGTGCATGTCGTCATGAGCCGACAGACATTTCGCCACTTTTATTTGTGAATGTCCTGTAAATGACACAAATTATTGCTGCCCTGACGATCTGATAAAGTAGTCATTTGTATGAGAAATCATTTGTATGCGTGTTTGGAAGCTGAACGGAGACGCGCGCGTGTCCGCGCAAGATGACGCCGTCCGTCTCGCGCACATCCGGACAGACGTTCGCTGGTGGCCTCTGACCCTGAACATAAACATCTCTCTTTTGCACAAACGGAGAAAGACGACGCAAAAGCAAAACTTTCTGAAAAGCGTCCTGCTTTAGAAATGACCACTGTGGTAGATGAAACGGAGACAATCTGCCCTTTTTGGATATTAATCCTCTGAACTGCTTTTTAATAAGGTAATGTTGCGTGAATATCTGATAATGTATGAATCCTGGTTCTGTTTTTGATCTGTCGCTGCTGTTTGCACGTTCAAATTAAATCTTTTGTTTTTACTAGTTCACAGACCACCGTTAACTGTATTTTTACTCAATGACAATTTCATATTAAAATCTTATAAGTTAACGGTTAATGTTTGGTTTAGAAGCTACGGTTGTCGGTCGGGAAAATTAACTGATATGAGCATCCCTAGTAAACAGTGGGGCGTAGTTTTGCATACATCATTCGTGACCTCTTGACGTGATAACGTATTGCATGAGGTCGCTGGTGCATCACAGGACCGGAGAAAAACATAATTTCTTCTCGACTGAACAAAGAAAGACGTCAACATTTTGGATGACATGTTGGTGAGTAAATTATCTGGATTTTGTTTAAGAAAATGGACTAATCCTTTAATTTAAAAAAACTTGTAATGAGGTAAAAACTGTAATGAGTTTAAATAATAAATGCTCATAGATTAAGATAACATGTATAATTCATGACAAAAACAGTATTTATTTCCTTAATATTAACAAATAAATTGCATTAAGTTACTATACTCAGTAAGAGATTGTTTCACTTTCATAAAGTAAAAAAAAAAAAGATATTATTAGAGTATGTTCTTCTGCTTTGTCTTTGTAAAAACAATACAAAAACAAGACAACTGCACAGCCTAAGTTATATATTTGCTAAGATAGTGGCATGTAGCTTCAAAACAGAACCATGTCTTGTCCTCCTCACACACGCAAAGCTTTCTGGGCATCAAGTGACGCTGGTTATTGAGCGTTTTGTTTATAAGTTAACCACAGCAAATCTGAGGAAGAGCCGGTGGCGAGATTTGTCACTGTTTGTGAGGTAAATTTGTTTTAGTTTGTAGGTCCAAAAGTCCAAATATCTTCCGATAAATATATCAATCAACCACTAGTAGAATGGGGCTTTAGACTCATCAGATCACATCATTTAAAAGAAAATAAATAGAAAAGATGGATCTATCTAAAGAAATATTAAGTAAGCATGTGTCAGTACAACTAGATTTCCCTAAATGTAAACATTATTTAAATTCAGTCAGTGAAGTGATGTCATCACAAACAAATGGGAGCAGATGTGAATGAATGTGTTTGTTTCACGTTACTGTTTAAGTTGGTTGATGCTGGACAGGGGTTTTTGAGCCATGACACGACACGGTTAAATGGTAATAAAAAAAAAATGACACGTTAATACATTAAACTAGTAATGGTTATATCTCTAGTTCAGAATATCCTCACATATAGTATACAGTGAGCCATACCTCAATAAATAACATTGCTCTGAAATGTTTTAGATGATGCTGCAGTCTATAAGATACTTAAAGGACAAGTTCGGTATTTTAGACTTAAAGCCCTGTTTTCAGATTGTTTATGGTCAAATAGAATGGTTTTGACTGAAATTTCGACATTTTCGGCTGCCCTGAGAATTTTCGCGTGTTTGTGTTTCAGCTCAGACCTCTACAATGGGTTTATAGGTGCACTGGAACAATCCTTCCTAAAATGCATTAAACTTTCGTTTACAAAGACGTGAAACTCACCGAGTGGTCAGGGTTGTTTACTGGTATGCTCACACAAAAATCGCTGCAAAAGACGCATTCCAACAGGTTTTATCGTAGTTTTTACCAACTCCATTGACTGTATTAGACGTCCTGTGAGGTACGGTATTACTCCGCGCCGGGAACTTTGTTTCTATTCTTGCAATTGGCAAAGGCGGATTAGCGCCACCACCTGGGCTGGAGTGTTTATTATTCAAGCTCTAAGCGGAAGAATGTACGGGTGTGAGGCGTTTGGGGAAATAGGTCCACAAGTTAACAACGAATGCTAAAACAGCTGTTGGAATGCGTCTTTTGCAGCGATTTTTGTGTGAGCATATCAGTGAACACCTCTGACCACTCGGTGAGTTTCACGTCTTTGTAAACGAAAGTTTAATGCATTTTAGGAAGGATTGTTCCAGTGCACCTATAAAGCCATTATAGAGGTCTGAGCTGAAACACAAACACGCGAAAATTCTCAGGGCAGCCGAAAATGTCGAAATTTCAGTCAAAACCATTCTATTTGACCATAAACAATCTGAAAACAGGGCTTTAAGTCTAAAATGCCGAACTTGTCCTTTAAACTTATATATGTGTGCTCCTACCTGCTGGCTCCACAGATATTTGCTTTTTTCACAAGCCAATACAAACTGGATAACATATTTCCCTGCTAGCTCTGGAATCTGTTTATCCCTGAGAGAGAAAACAGATCGATGCTAATAATAATAATGTTAGACCCATGTGCCTACTATTATTCATGCCGTCTAATCTCTTATGTGACTGTACAAATGCAAGAAATCGTCTATATTATGGATAAATATAATATATTTAGAGATGTATTGTTACCTGAAGCAGAAGTAGCCGTCAGTTTCGGAGTCTTCTCGTTTACTACACTTTAAAGTGGAGGCCTACATTTAATGCAACACACACCAGCATTACTCAATCTTTCAAAACAATATTCATTTTGTTATGTATTCCCCTTATGGGCATCCCAGGGTGCGTTGGTCACATAATGGCCCCCAAAATCCAAACCCCCTCAAAATCATTACCTCCTCGGACTCAAGGGCATCTGTTTGTAATGCCTGATTAAAAACATACATGATGCTGTTTGCCATAAACATACTACAATACTGACAACATAGTTCAATACATTTAAGAAGAAATCTGCTTTAAGGGACACGGTTTGGATTAAACAAGAACTAGGCCTTAGTTATATTAGGACATTTAAGCTGTTTTTACAAAAAAAAAAAAAAAACATTACTGCTGTGCATCTTGTGACAAAACAATGCCACTGATGTATTTTAAGATATGACAGTGCAAACTTTTTTTAGTTCTGACAATCAAACATCAATTTAAGTCTGGGACTAAACCTAAGGCCTGTCCGGGAAACCACCCTGAAATGTTTAAATATACTGAAGCATCAAAAACAAACGCATAAATAATTATAAAACTGCCAGTAAACAGATTAAAAATGCACACACTTCAGAAGACGGGGGAGATCCTGATGCCGAGCCCTGCCATAACAACATTGACAGACTGGCCGGACAGATATTCTTAACCGGACCGCCATCCTCAGACAACACGGCCACTGTAAACACTGCAAAGACATCACAAATTAACCAGGATTAGCGTGATATCATCTGTCAGAAAACACGTATAACGTTATGGGCATTACCTGGGAAGATCTCTCCAGCACATAATGTGACACTTTTGTTGTATTCAACATCAAGCGTGAAAGGTGTGTTGGGATCAGGAATCACATTCAGTTTCACTACAGGCCCTGGAATACTCTTCCTGCTAAATGATCCTTGGAATTCCAACCGATGTTCCCCTCTATGACAAAGACAACGCTTTTAGTGTTTATACAGTATATTAGGGTGTAACAATACTTCAATACTTCAAATGTTGAACGATACCATGCATCAACCATAAACATAAAATATCAATACAAGGTAGTGTACCTCATTTTGCCACTCAAAAAGCTCGTGTATTTTCATTCACTGACAATTATGGCTGCAACTAACGATTTTTTCATAAGCGGTTAATCAAACAATTTATGTTTTAATCAGATAAAAACCTAAAACTTTACTCACTTATTATAGCTAAATAAAACCCTAACCTTTACTGTATGAGTGCGCTGCTCGTGTTGTATGCATATGACTTTAATTATAAGTGCACAACTCGCGCTGTATGAAGTGGACACGGGTCCGCTGTCCAAAACAACGGTGATGTGTAGCATGTGACATCACAGACCAATTCTTCGGGTTCCCACACCTTAGTTAACTTTAAATTCAATAACCTTTCAAGGACTTTTCAGGTCCAATACCCTCAAATTCAAGAAATAATATGGGGACACATTTCAAGTGAGAGCAAGGTTACATCGTGTTACCTTTTAAGATACATTGTTACAGTTCCCTTTCGAGGGAACTTGCGCTGCATCACTGCGGTGACACTTTGGGGACGCCTCCAGGGGTAAGTGCCTCTGAATGTGTATATCAAATTCAACCAATGGTGAGGCTTAATGACAAAGACAGGG
Source organism: Paramisgurnus dabryanus (assembly GCF_030506205.2). Lineage (NCBI taxonomy): Eukaryota > Metazoa > Chordata > Actinopteri > Cypriniformes > Cobitidae > Paramisgurnus > Paramisgurnus dabryanus. The sequence continues at coordinate 54,732,017 of NC_133338.1, forward strand.
TGACGTGAGAGCCAGGAAGTATATCACTATCTGAAATATTGCCCAAGACGGCGTTACAGGGACGCAGGAAGTATGGCAAGGGAGACGCAGCGTCTCGTTCCCTTCTCAGAGAACAACAGTTACATACGTAACCAGAGACGTTTTCATGTGTCAAACACAACTATGCAAAAAAGCATTTTGGTATGAATCAACATTCGCATACAAAAGATATAAGCTTTAAAAAGCGAACAGTTTAGCACAGGGAATAATATGGATTTTGTTTTCCAGAAAACTTCTTGCATAAAATAATCTGACCTTTATCCATGCATGTATATTTTCAAAAACTTCCAAGGGCCTTGAATCCCCCCCAGATTCACAAACTTTCAAGGATTTCAAGGACCCGTGGGAACCCTGTGCAATTCGTTGACAACTATTTTCAAAATCGTTTATTATTTAATTGTTTAGTTGTTGCAGCTCAACTGACATTACGTTCGGTCTGTGTGTCAGATTGCAATTCAACAATAACGCGGTGATAGCAGCGAAAATAAGATGTAGAAAACTTTGTGTCCGATCGATAAATTGATCGATATATCCAAAATAAAAAATAAATCTTTGATGTATCTGCGAACATTGAATCACTCGCTGAGAGAATGGATATTGTACTGTAAGATGTCAGATTTACACTCCTCGTATACATCATATGTTTACAGTACACATCTCTACGTGATGAAATGCATACTCACTTTGGACCACTTATAGTTTCCAATGTGAAACTGGCTTTTCCTTCAACATCTACAGGCTGAGACGTCACTGATGATTTGATCTAAAAGAGACCACCACACAAAAATATACACCCAAATTTGGTCACTTTACACGTCATTTTAACCAGATGTCATTCGATAAAGCTTTAAGCAGTAAATCTTCTTTTCCACATTCGGTTTTTGTGCTTGTAGGAGACATTCTGTCAGTTTCTATTTTTGCTTGATGATGAATGACTCGATATGCATCATCTTACAAAAATGTCAGAGGAAATCTCTGTTTGGCATAGAGCCCAGGCTTAACTCAGATTGGCTGTGATTTTTAGTGCTGTTACAGTAAGAAGTAATCACAAATAAATAGCTGTCATTATCAAAGTACCTTCAGCTGTGGGGAGAGAGTCTTTATCATAATGTTGATCCTCTGATCTGGAGATGGATTTCCCCATTCGTCACACAACTGAAGAATGAAGGGCGTGTCCAAACCCTGACCATTTAACACCTGCAGAGGCTAAAGACACACAGCCACAATCAAACTTCAACATCTATAAATATATTGCATTGCATATTGTAGGTATTGTATTGTAAATTTTGATATTTTGCAGTAAAAGTAGCTCTCCTACGAAAAATAGTGAAGACCACTGGATTATTATAACTTAATTTACTTAAAATATAACATAGGAATAAGTTTTTACTTCAGTATTTGGCATGTAAACTTTAATCTATCACAACAAACTATATATCCTTGGAAAGGTCGAAGAATGTAGTTTTCATATTTTAGCAGTAATAATAATGCAATGACAGTAACTTATTAATTTGTGACAAGAGTATGCAGCAAACTGTTGACACCTAGTGGCAGTTGTTGGTAAAACGACTAAAAGTGTAATGGTGCGTTCACACCAGATGCGAATGAAGCGTTAAGCGTGAGTGAGTGATTTACATGTTAGGTCAATGCAAAGATCAGATAGTCATCGTGCGGCACGAATTATGCATTTTGTGTGAATGGCACGGCGCAAGTTGAGCGTTTTGGGCGTTTGAAGCAAATCAAAATCACAGTTTGATTTGCGCAAATCTGAATATTTTGTTCAAAAATCTGAACTTTGAGCCGTGTTGACCAACCACGAGCTTGCTCTAGTAGTTATGTGATTACGGCGTATTGTGCTGAGGCAGAAATACAAAACAGCAATGAAGGACAAAATCATCGCCGCTGTATATACATATTGAGACTACAAGCTAACTAAAGCTAACTGAATTTCATGCGCGAATGAAATGAGTTATCTCAAAATGTTCAAGCATCCAACTACGCGTGAGTAGCACGATTTATTCGCTTTATTCGTGTCTGGTGTGAACACACAGTAACACAAACCAAATTTTTTGTGATAACTTTACTTATAAAATATGTACTTTATTGCCTATTTTTATTTTTTTCAATAAATGTAAACTGCAATAAAAAAATTATTTAATTTTCCACCTCCAGACACTTCCGTATAAAAACTTTAAAGTGTCTTCTTTAAAACAATACTCATTTCAATATAAATCAATATTGTTTTTAAGGTGTACATCCCCCACTTAAAATGGGGTTAAGCACTTTATAAGTGCTTCATGAGTTTAATAAAAATACCTTCATATGTGCAGGCATAAAATAAGCACATGCTGCCACCTACTGTTTGGTTTAATGTTTGTTTGATAGATCAGTGCTCGTGTACCAGCTGGCGCTTGGTTGGCACATAACATTGTTTTGGATGATCAGCAAAATCTGTCTCAAAATACATGTCATAAAACCTGATCGATTAGGTTGTTAAAATGCCAGTGTGAATGCTAAACGAACCAGGAACATTTTTTTTCTTCTTTTCTGATCCAGTAAACACGTTTAAGTTGCCTTAAATAAATTAATAAAAAAGTGTGCCAAAAACATCAATGCAAATGTAAAATTCTAGTCAACAAAACAAAATCTTATTCTGAACTATGACCTACTCCTAAAAGCTAAAGAGAAATGCTTGTATAAAGGAGACACAACAGGCTGACTACTCTAAAGCAAAGGCTAATATCAGATTAACATGTTATTCCAGGAACACTTTACTGAAACATTTGTACCCATAAAATGCAAACCCGTTTGCGTACTCTATATGTGACGTACCAACTCTGGTTTGTTTAGCAGAATGAGATTCGATGGAGGTCCAGCAGTGACTTTGATCCGCACAAATTTCTTCATGTTCTGGTACCTAAAGCACAACTCTCTTGGTCCAGGAGGTCCTGATGCAAACCGGACACCACGTACCAATAACTGTGCTGTACTGGCCTACACAAAAGCATACAAACACTTGGACAATTCAACAGATGCAAGAGATACTACTGTAGGTCTGGTCATTACTAAAGCGATTTAGTTTTAACTAATTGAAAACCAGAAGATTGATCAGTGCATCTCTACCGTGATGGTATAACAGCACAGATCCATCGACCAGTGTTGTGATCTTATACTGTCACTGTGACAAATAAATGATTCATAAAGTGATTTAAGATTTGTTTTAGCACCCACCCCAACAAACACTTCATTTTATTAAATCCACATACAAACACAAGGTTTGCATCATGAAGTCAAATATTTTTTACTTTAGCTTAATTTGAATCAGAAAGCTGAGTTTACCTGCCAATTTATGAGAAGAGACTTTTTATCCAGATCATCTGCAGACACTTTCAAACCCTTCACGCTATCAGCGCTCAGACTGTCTGTTTTATTCCCAAACTGATCGATGACGTCCACATCTGAGAGACAAACACATGTATGACTAATTGACAGAGATCTGAATCTAAGAAGAGCACATCTGAATAAATCCAAATCTGCCACCATAGATTGTGTACAATCTGTACATTTCAACAGATTGATGCACTCACACATCAATGCTTAAATGTGCCTTTCCTCCTTAACAATACTGCCATCATGTGGACTAATGGGGCGGTCTCACTAGACTTTGAGCATGCAAATACTTTTTGAACTTTGCTGCGAATATGATTGTGGCTAGAAGGGTTGTGGCTATGGCCAAAATCTTCTCAAATCTCACCGAATGAGTGCTGTTTTCATCCTAATCCTAACCCTAAACTCAACATTTCATTGATTTAGGCCATAGCTGTATCCCCTCTAGCCAAAACCCACAAAAATAGGCAGGGAGCACTTCATCCATCTTTGCTTATTAGTCGAGTAAGGTCAGTGACTCATGGTAACGTCTTTATGTGAGGCGAATAAGCGTCTTTGGTACGTGACTTTGGTGCGCAGTGAAATATCTTTCCGGTCTGATGCATTCACATGCATATGAATCAAAGTCAGTGGAACGAAAAGTGCAGTGTGACCGCCCTTTAAGACAGTGATTTATTCATCAGAAAGCAGATTACTCAGAAGATGTGAATGGCATCTGCATGTGCAGATGTTTCTGATTTAATAGTGGATACCAAACTGAAATAAACAGATTCAGGCTGTTTAGATGTTACTTACAAATGTCTCGTGACAGAGTTTCACCCATTTGGACAATCACATCGCTGAGATTCACTCGAAGATCTTCTGGTTCGTCTGGACGAGTCCTGCACACACACAAATGAAACAAAAATGATTATTTCTCTATCAAAAACTTACTATAGCACAATTTCCTGGCCCTATTATGCTATGCTGCTGATGAAGTGGTCTCAACTAAAGATGAATTTTAACTACTGATTCTTCACAGAATTAACCAAATTCACAAGCACACTATCTTCTTGACATGACGTTATCTACGCGGTTGATGTATTTACATTATACTATCTAGAACGTAGGTGGGTCATGGAAATAGGTTTTGAACTCTGAACGATTCATTTTAAGAGTCAACTCTTTCTTTTGAGAGACATTAACTTTATTTAGGGTGCACTTTCAGCTTTACAAACTTTGTGCAGATGGTTTCACTTACACCTACATTACCCAAGACATGAAATAAAATTGTAAAAAATCCATCATAGGGGCACTTTAACCTTATAACGGAATTGTACATTGCAGAGCAGATAATGTAAAGTCAGCATCATTATTGATCAATGACAATGAATCTAAAAAATAGCTAGCTGTAGAAAAGACACAAAAGGGTCAGTGACGCTTTAACCCTCTTCTACAAGTGTGTGAGCATATAATAGAAATGAACACAAAAGGGGTTATCACACTGTGCTTAACCCCAGGTAAAAAACACACTTTTAACCCTAGGTTAAGGAGCGTTTCTAATTTAGAAGCGGGGTTATCCCTGAAATGAACCTAGGGTTATGAAACCCTGCTCCAAATGTTATGACTTGATAATTAGCAATGGACAGCCAATCAGAAACTAAAGAGCATGTACCTCATATCACCATTCGTGTAATTGAAGTAAAAGTGACATCTCAGGAGGCTTAAAGGTGACATTTTAGCGGCATCTAGTGGTGAGATTGCGAATTGCAGCTTACCCCTCAATTTCAAAACGCATTGGCCCTGCGTTCCAGTTCGTTTTTTATGACCTTCCCTCGCTAACTTCCCTCAGTCTCGTTCACTCGGATGTACGTCATTGCTTACGTTGTACGAGTGCCCACTACTGCTGAAACACTTGAAGCGGGTTCAAATGGATCGCCCTAAGCCCTTGATCACATGAAAAGTGGAGACCGCCCCTCCATCATTTAAACTGTGCAAAGCGAGAGTTGCTGAAGTGACGTCAAAATCGTGTTGCATTGTGGGATATGGAGCTACCTAAAGGTCAAAATCGAAGGAGCGAGGGTCTGTCCATACAAACTTCCCTTGTCCACTTGACGAAGTGGAACGCACTTCAAAATGGCGACAGGGATTCCCCAGAGGGGAAGTGTTTAGGGACGTTCACGAGTGCGTGTCTAAAACAGTGGAATGCAGTCATGGTTGCCGCCACAGACAAACAAGTTGTCGTCTGAGACAACGTAGGGGCCAAACACAATCTATAAAACAAGTTCGTTTAGGGCTACTGTAAAATTATGACTGCAACTTCCATGTAAGAGGAAAAACGGCTCATTTTAAGGTAATAAAAACAATAGAGTTCATTATGTAAGATCTTTTTACACCACTGATAATATAGTGATGTAGATTACATTGCATTTCTGTCAAGAAATCCCTCTCAAAGTTACAAAATACACCTTCATTCAGTTTGACGCTGTTTTTATCATATCATTACTGTTTCGCGTCATTCTCACGTAAAATTCAGATTTGCCAGATTTAGCTAGCTTGTAATCTCAATATGTATATATATATATATATATATATATATATATATATATATATATATATATGAAGAGTTTGGTTCCAAAACGCAATAAATCCATTTTGACAAATTTCGGTAAAAACGTGTTTTCCATACCAAGAAAGTGACAAGATGAAAACCACTATTTTCTGTTACAAACTTTCACATAGCATCTTTAGGTTATAAAAACATAAGAAATTCAAATCCATAACTTGATTTTCAAAGATTTATTATAAAAACTAATTATTTTTTCCACAAAATGCAATAAATCCATGACAGTTTTTTATTTCAAAATGCTATAAATCTATTAAATCAATGTATAAATGTGCATTCATCTTTACCATTTTATATTTATTTAGTTGACTAGTGGTATACAATGATTAAAAATAAACATTAATGGCATTAACCAAAACACTTACTTTGTTATATTAAGAACACATTGCTGCGGTTATATTTGACGTCGTCTCTTTACATTTTCACAGCGATCAGCTGTAAAATGTTTTGGTCCCGCTTGATTTTCGTTGACTTTGAGTAAAATAATGTAAAGTTTTCATAAGATCCTCTGGGGTCAATGTTTACGCATGAGAAGCTTGATGCTGTCTGGAGAACAAGCAGCCGAGTGCCTCTCGCGGAAATTATTAGATGTTGATGGCTTACGTTTCTTTCCCGTCACAGAAAACCATCACAGGTTTAGCAATGCTATTAAAGTATTATTTTGTTTTGTTTGTTGATCACGAAGTACAAAGTAGATGAGGAAAATTAGGATTCCGTGTACTCAGCGCGCCGCCATGTTTGTTTACATTGCGTGAATGGTCCGCTGTAATATCAGGAATGGATTTATTGCGTTCTGTAAAAAAGGAGGAGTGGCGTTTGTCGCATTTTGGGAACAAAGGGAGAAAAGATGACAGAATATCACGGCGGGTATTGGATTTTGCGTAAAATTAATTATTTACTTTTAACTACTGACCTGATATAATACTGATTTTGGCAGTAACTCATTTTTTTCAAAAATGGCGTTTATTGCGTTTTGGAACCAAACTCTTCATATATATATATATATATATATATATATATATATATATATATATATATATATATATATATATATAGCTCAAATTGAATCTGAATAACTGATATAAAATTATTTTGATTCGACTGCTCGATTCGCGCTGCACAGCAGGATATCTACTGCATTTTTGCAATGACTTAACATGTAAATCACTCGCGCTTAACGCTTTATTCGCGTCTGGTATGAACAGTGTGAAATGAAAAAGAGATAACCTAGGATTCCATTAACTGGGTGAAAAGCCCAATAATGTTTGTGTCTTACATTATGATGAAGGACGTGTTGACTGTCTGCTGGTCATGGAAAGACACGCTGTAGTAATGTTCTCGCTGTGCTTGAGTGGGAACAAGCAGAGGTGGCAGTTTTCCTTTCGACAGCTCTTCAGGATTTATCTCTGCTGTCCAGTTCACCTGCCAGAAACATAAACTGTTATATACTGAAACCTGCATTAGACAATTACATTCATCACATTAATGAAATGATTCACCCACACCTTAATCTTGCTGGTAAGTTTTGGCGGCAGGGAAACCAGCCTATCGCCTTCATCATAGAGTCTAAAGTACAAACTTCCAAGCGTATCTCCAGCGGTCCAATCAATGCGCTCTGTATCCTGCAGCACCATGACATCAGAGCCCTCATCCTGTGTGTAGACCTCCAGACGGGTCACACGTGAGCTGGGCAACACACACAGCTGTCGTTCCACACACGCCACTGTTTTATGGTTCTGTGCATACAAAAATTATAAAGATGAAAAGATTAGACCGCTTACTGAAAGTCACATTTTTATATTCATTTATAGCACTCAGAATACTTAATATTAAGATTTTTTTAAGAAGGTTATTATTTTCAATAGTTGATGTTATGGTTGATTACTAATATTAGAAGCAATGTCATAAAACAAAGTACTATAAAACTGACTTCACAAATTACTTATGCTTTGTTACGACCCAGTGTATAGCACAAGAGAAAGAAAATGGCTAATACTGTTAAATAACAGCATAGAAAAAATATTAAAGGCACAATGTGTAATTTTCACTAATAGAGGTCCCTAAACAAAAACTAGAGGTGGGCCGATCCAATACTTTGGACCCGATATCGGGTCCATCCAAACCTTTTTTGCTGGATCGGGTATTGGAAAAACAAGGCCGATCCAAATCCAATACTGTGCGTTACTTGTGGTTGTTACTGTCATGCTACAGAAAAGTCAAACTATTATAAAAGCACCATAAATGTTATTATACACTATATTCAAAATCTTCCTAAAATATTCAACAGCCTTATGCGAAAAACAAATGCATATATGAAGATATTTAAGGTCACAAAAACTGAATGGTTTGGTGCTCGCCGAGTTAATACACTGGAGTAGCGTGAATTAAATATGTCATACACACACACACACACACACACACACACACACACACACACACAAAAGCCGTATTTTAAACATCTGATTAAAAAGTCTTTCATGTTGTGACAGTTTGCGCAATTAAGTAAAATGTACTTGAACTATTTATATGCTCAGTGGTATGTCCACTCAAAAACAATTATTAAATATTTAAGAACACTAACATTCTTTTAACTTGTAGCTCATTTAAAAAAATTCACTTGACATGATATTCTCCTGATTTTGTGCAACATGTTTTGTGTGTATATGTGTGCGTATATATATGTATGTGTTTATACACACAATTCTAAATGGATCAAGAAAAATACTAGTATTGGATCGGGATCGGTCGATACTCAGAATACAGGTATCGAAATTGTATCGGTAATGGAAAAAGTGGATCGGCCCAACCCTAACAAAAACAACGGCAATAGCATAATGACGCTGTGAAAAAGTGTGGAATGATGGAAATTATAGTCTTCACCTTTACTGTCAAGAGGAATTAGGGCTGGACAATAATTAAATATCAATATATTTCACGGTAATATATGCAAATGAAAACGTTATCCTAGGGTTTAAGAATGCACAGTGTGAAACATCAGATTATGGTACCTAGGGATATCTCTGAACCACTGGTTAACTGCGTTTATACCAGATGCAAATAAAGCAAATAAAATGTGTTGTTGGTGCATAGTTGGGTGCTTAAAAATTATAGTTAACTCGCTTCATTAGCGTGTGAAATTCGCCAGATTGTTCGACCTCCTCATTCATTTTCTTCCAAGCAAGATCCTTTTAATCCCTGTTTCTATAAAAGTACGTACAGCCACGGGTGTCCACATACAGCAAAAATTATTTTGTCCTTCATTGTTGTTTCGTATATTTCTGCCTCCGCTCACTACATCGTAATCACATCACTACTAGAACAAGCTCCTGATTGGTTAACGCGGTGTGAATTTAACGCGGTTAAGATTTTTGTAACGAAACGCTCAATTTGCGCCGCCTTATTTGCATGAATCGCGCTGCAGGATCTCTATTGCACGTGTAAACGTGGGTGAAGGCGGGTCTTCCTTTCAAAGTGTGCTCCTGTGGCGTCTTTCGTAGCTAAGCAACCATGAGCTGCACTCTCTTGGACAGCGAGGAAAACGGCATGCCTGATCAGATTTAAATCGCTCATTTGTATCTTGCGTCAAATCATATCATTGTTAATATGCGATCAATTAATCTCGTTGGCACTTTGGAGTGTTTGCCCATAGAAGAGCTGTCACTCAGAAGTACGAGAAAGAGGGGCAGGGTTAGTTCACATCAAGTCATAGCTTCCAATGGTGACACTATATAGGGAGGGACAATAGGAGATGTAATACAACACAAACTGAATTACGGATGAGAAAAATAGGCTTAAGCCATCAGGTGCGTTAGAATAGAGGAAAGAGGAGGAATGTGCAGAAGACAAAAGTATGTATGCAGCTATGGCATAGTATAATATGTGGGTGATTCTCACGAAACCATTGAAACACCACGGCACTAATGATTTTAGCTATAAAATGTGTAATATAGTTATATTAAAAAGCATCAGAATTAACACAATACTATGTTCTACCTTGCACAATGTGTGATTTCAACATAAGAATTTATAATTTGTCAATTTTATCTAATTTTCTGCTGAAATTCTCATTACCGCAATGTGTCCGGCTGTTTTTGAACATGCGTTATGTTGTAATTTAATCAAATTAACACAAAAATATTTAGAAAAAAAATAAATGGATGTTTTGCTAGACTACTTTAGGTGACAGAAAAAATATTTACTGAATATTCATGTATAATAATAATGAAGAAAAATTAGGAAAATGATGTGTCCATGCCAGATGTTCTCATCCTCCGCAACACTTTTTGAGAACAGTTTAAGCACACATACAGAATTTTAATAAAGTTTGATTTTGAGTGACCAAGCACATGGACCAGTCACTTCAAGATGGCTACCAGGTAAGATAATTTTTTTACAGTTAATTTGAAATATTGTCTTGTCAGAATGTTTACACGACATTTTGATTATCATTACCGCAACAGATGCTTATTAAATGTTAATTTAATTAATAGAAGCAGAATACTTTGATTTTAAATGCATGTGCAGAATCTCCAAATTATGTTCTTTCAGGTTTGACATGTCATTTTGAAAATATGTCAGTGTTGATTTTTTCTGACTGTTGCGGTAATGAGATTTTTAGGACTAATTTTTTTAATTATGTTACAAAAAGTGTTAAATGATAAGTAAGAGTGTTTAAATTAATGTTCCCATTTACTCCAGACTTTGTTTTTCAATGTCTGGTGGGAAAAAAAGTAAATTTAAGCAATTTTTACATTTTCATTCTTGACATTTTTAAAACCAAGTTTTCGTGAGAATCACCCATGTATAAAATGTAGTATGCTAGTATCTAATATATCATAATGTAGCTTGCTATGCAATTTTCCATAGAATATCGACCAAAACTTAGAAGTATGTCGGTTTTAGAAATTTTGGCCTTATCATCCAGCCCTAAGAGGAATCAATCTGACAGGACTCAGAAATAAACTACACAACAAGCGATCTTAATTGTTGTCTTACAGGAATGCTGAATTTGGCAGTGAGGTTTTGTTGAGTGTGTACGGTCTTCAGCTGAAGAGGTTTGGCCAACAAGAGTCCAGATCCTGAGAGACTGCAGTCCACCACATCTACAGAAAGATCAGGAGCTCCCAGCAGCTACGAACACAAACCACAGCAGAGTTTCACATCTGCAGACACCACAAATAAATGCCCATACACACTAATATGTGGCCGATAACTATTCTGAATCGCACAGACGATAATATTCACAGCTATTTCATGTACTACGACTTTTGATCAGTAATGTCCTTATTGATCTGAAATCACTGTTAGTTTGACTCGTTCATAACATGAATAACAGAATAATCATTATACAAATTCTTTACTATCATAAAAAACAGCAATTTAAATATATCCTTAAGCAATTTCCTGGAGCTGCGTCTCATAGCTGCGTGTGTATTGTAGTTACTCGTCTGCAGCGCACATTGAGTTTCTGCACGAGAGCGCCCCCTAGCTTTTGGATGTAGCGGCATTTCACCATAATTCATCGAAAAGCATAGCAAGCATCATCGGACGATATTGTGCACCCCTAAAAAAAATCTCCTCTTAACTACACTACAATTCTGGAAAATATCACAGATTTTTCCACCACAACCAATGCAAGACCCACAAAATAAAAAAGAAAGTAGTAAGATAAAAGGACTTTGTGTCTGGTATTCTATACCTGACATCGGACTGTGAGTTTAGGATGAGTGGTGATGTTGTGATACTCGTCATGAACTTCCACTCTGATGTTTACCGGTGTGCCGTTCTCCACAGAAATCACATCATCTTCAGGAAAGACAACAAGTGTGTGTGGAAGGCCTGGAAGACACAAGGACTAAGTCAAGTAATCAAGTTTAATCTATGTAAATAAATATAACCATTTATATGCACAAATAATTTACCATTACGTATTTTAGTTTTCCTGTGCATATATTTTCGCTCTGTGAAGAATGGATTATTGTCTACATAATAATCTTTACATAGGGTCTGGTCATGTCATGATGATTGTCTACATATTAAACTTTAACATATGGTTTTGAGATAATGAGGCACTAAAGCCCCACCAGAAGATCCTGTTTGAAACCAGAACCAATGAGATTAAAGTAATGGTCATAGGACCCACTGGAAGAATATCCTGACTGAATTAAAGGACCAAAGAACATCATAATATAATAAAAAGTTACAGGTGCAAACTATCTTAGGGAGAAAGAGTGGGTTTTGCAGTTGAATCTGCAGGACTTGCTGGACTTTATGTCTGACATTGAAGTCTACTGACATTAAAGTCTTTTGAAAATGGATCTAATTGCTTTAGTTTGATTCTTAAAGAACCCAACTAAAAACCACAACAACAGCAGGATTACACCATCTACTGTCTGTCTGTGATTATAATGTCGGTGTTTGTGTTTCTCATACCAGGCTGCACAGCGATTTGAAACGACTGCACATTCGGCTTCAGCCCTGGGATCTGAACCTTCACTGTATGTAACTGTTAAAACAACACACATAAGAAACATCAAAGAGCAAAGGTTAGCGCAGGTAAATGATATTTAACACAAATATTTACCCGGTACATACATACATACATGCATGCATACATATTCATCAACCAAAAAAGAAAACCATTTTAAGCATTTACATGACCCCACACGCTATCAGTTTATTAAGCATAATCGTCGTAAGACTGCATGTGAACGCACTCAATGACAAGTTGTAACTCATCCAGCCAATCACAGTGCAGATGGTATAAAGGGAGAGAGGTCGACCAATTAAAGGGCGATCATTGTAATTACTCGTGACAATTTATGCGAAAAATCGTATTTTTGCTGATGGTCGGGAACGTCTCTTTATTGAGTGTTTTGCAGTATGTGACTATGTGCACCTCAACAGCTTTGTGTTGTGTAGTATGCATGCAGATATAAAAAGATGATGACAACTTGTGACATCTTGTGAAGAAACCTTGTTGTGTAGTGTGAGCTACGCAGTGATTCAGGTAGTTTTCCAATCCTGTAGTGTGAGCTTGCCATTGCTGCAAATGCACATCGCTGGCGACTAGCAACGGCAGAGCAACACAATCTGGTTCACTTTAGTGGAAGCTTGGCAACATCCAGCGACACAAGTGACAAAGACCATTGCAACCGGAAGTACAGCTATATGACGAAGCTGCGAACAGTTCAATTTTATGCATATGACACACGACTTTCAGGAGCAACTACCAATGCATGTGAAGCAGTGGAGTTCACGTCATCCATCTATCGTCATTAACTGAGAAGTATAGTAGTTGTTATTAGGACAACCAGAATTAGGAAAGCTTTCCAATGACCTCATTGAAAGAGACTAGCGGGACACAGCGCCAAGTCGCTGGTGGTGTGCACGCACAGTTAGCATCAACCAGTCAAGCATTATAAAATGATTTTATAAGCAAACAATGATTAAACTTTATGAATACAAGTTTGTCATTTTAACAAAATTTAGGACTGGTGGTGGTGATATTGTTACTTATTCAGTTTCTTTAAAATATTCAATAAATAAAAGAATAAAAACAACAATAATACTGACAAAGACAATAATAATAATAATAATAATTATACTATGAATTCTACTACTACTACTACTACTACTAATAAAAAAAGTTAAATAAATTTATAACACACAGTAACCCGAATGCTGCGAATCATTTTGACAGGTACAGTTTAATAATACACAACAATTAAATATAAATATGTCTTTTAATAACATATATCAGTGTTTCCCTTCCCAATAGCACGGCACAGTTTTTGAAAAAGCACTCGAAGCTAGATACCAGGTTGCTGAGTTGGTCACATCTGCATGTGTCTTTCTCATTAATTCCAGCCAGGACATCATCTTTGTGTTGTGTTGTAACATGTGAGTACTACATTTAATACATTATAATATTCCAGTTTAACAAGTCATTTAAGCATTGCAATACGGGTTTGTGCAGTTCTGTTAATGCTTATTCTGATTTTTTACTTATCAAAACTGTGCCGTGGCAGAAGAAAGGTTGGAAAACATTGACATATATGACGCATTATTTACAAATGATTAACCAAATGATTAGGTAAACATATTTTCTCACGCAAGGTCTGTACTGTATATAAAATATATCAAATCAATATTTAATGTTCCTTACCTTACTTATGAGGTAAACGTGTGAGATAATGTACAGGTAGTCGGTTTTTATCGTTGAAATAAGCCCCGATAGTGTGATCAGGACCCGACACAAAGCTGACATTATCCCTAACTTAAAAAGTAATGTAATTAATGTAACATAATAATGTAAGCCAATACTGACCTTTCCCAGTCGACCTATGTTTCCTCTGGCCTTCACATCTTTGATGATGCTCCCAAAAGCCGTCCCCTCAAAATTCAAGTCTGGTGAACTATAAAAAAAAAACTGTGAATTACTGACCAAGCATTTCTTTCTTAAGAGCAGTTCACACTACGAACAATAATGACTACTATAAAAATAAAGTTCATTAAAAAGATTTAAGAGAATAGCAGCGTTGACTATGAAGAATAATTCTCAAAGCAGCGTGCTCTATTGCCAAAAGAGAGATTTTATTGTCAGAGAAATGAAGCCGAGATGGTCTGCTATCTGGACCTGCTTATATAGATATGCTCTTACTCGCATGTCACTATTATGTATTATTCATGCCTCTTCCTCCAAACTCTTGAGTCCCCCAGGCTCCAAATTGAACCAGAGGCCAGATTTACTAAACGGGGCAAATTAGCGAGAGAGAGCGTGTGGTACAATGCAAAGGATTTTTTTAAATGATTTTTAACATATTATTCAAAAATATTGTTTGCTAAGCCATGTTATTTTTTATTTGCTGGAAGAAATAAAAGAGGAGTCACTAGGAGAAGTCATATAATTTTGTCCTCCAGTTCTTTTCAGTGTCCTATGGTTTCGTTAGCTGTGATGTCCGCGGGGCTGAGCTCAAGCTAATCAGGCGTAAGTAGATCACCCGCACATCATCAGCTCTGCTTATTTGTGATCCTGAACTAACTTATGCTGCTCTTAGTAGATTGTGTTGGTCATTATGGAAAACAGCTTTTGTAATAAATAACCCGCAGATATTATCACTTCCATTGGCAGGGTTTTTTTGGAATTGCCTCCTTGCGCTAATTTGCCCCGTTTAGTAAATTATAATAGTTTGTGCACTCGATCTTAACTGGCCCGACCAACATTAACATGATTTATGAGCCGTTTAGGTTCTGATTCTTGGGTCAGGAGTTTTAACCACCATCAGCATCCCCTGCGGCACAGCTGGAAAAAATCCTACAGGTAAAATGCCAATAGGTTTTGGAGCAGAGCTCCGGTGTGCATACACTTACCTGCACTCCAGCTGGGGTTTAATGTCAGCAGGTGGACGGGCAGAATTTTCAAACTCATCCTTAAACTCCAGAGGAATACTGAAGGGCACTCCAATCTGGACCGGAGAGGAAATTAAACCCAATGCAAAAGCTACAGCTTCACCCTCTGAAAAACAGGGAGAGAGTGAGAGAGTATTATATATATACATTGTGAATGTTACCGTGGGTTCACACAAGCTGCTTTTGAGGCGTCAAATTCGCGTATACAGCATCTAGTTTGTACTCGCTTCATTTGCGCATGAAAGCCGTGCATTAAATTCTAATCATTCGAGACGTGGAAATTAGCGTCATGGGAGGGGCTTCTGCGACTCCGCTCGCTTCCTGTAATCACGTCACTACTAGATCAAGCTCCTGATTAGTTAGCGCCACGTTTTTCCGCCAAAGTTCAAATTTTTCAATTTGCGGCATTTGTGTGAACTACACGCGCAAATGAGGCGGAATCACATGTACCGCGCCGTGCTAAACGCCTCATTTGCGCAGCGAGACCTCCAGATGCGCGTCAACACGTCTTCATATTGACTTAACATTGAAATCACTTGCGTTTGACGCCTCTACCGCGGCTGGTGTGAACGCAACATTACAAGTTTCATAATGTGTGATTTATTTTTTACTTTTTAGGATTATCTACACTGCTGGCTGATAGTAGCTGTATGGTTACTGTTTATATGTGTTTTACCTTTAATAGTGAAATTGAGGTTGTGGTGAGGTAATCTCTTTCCAGCCCATTCATCGGCCAAGCTGTCGCTGATCACTGTCTGCAGGTTAAGCGTGTACTTGCCCAGCTTACTTAAATTCCCTGGAAAAGACAACTGGCTTATTCTTTCAGAAGAGAGGCAAAGCAACAAATCCACAATTAAAATAATAATAAAGCACACAAGGATGTCTTGTTTCTTTACCCATAGTTTTAAACCAGTACTCCCACTTGGCTGAATATACAGCGATGTGAGAGTTTGTCTGTACGTCTCCTTTAGAAGCTGAATAGAGAAAACAAATTGTGCACAAACTCAAAGATGGTTACACACTATCAACTTTTATGTTTTAAACATGAGAACAAAAAGCTTGTATAAGGTCACATACAGTGCCAGATGACTCTGAGGCGAATCGAAAGTTTCTTGGCATTGACGGCCAGCGGCAGCCGAGACATCGACTCTCCCTTCTTGTTCAAAATCTCCACTTTAATGGGACCTGAACGATCAGATTTTGAATTAAACTGATTAATATTCTTTAATATACAGTTAAATGTACATGCGTGTGACTGTGTTTACCCATGGGTGTGCCTGCTGGTCTCACGTCTTTGTCAACCCATGGGTTTTCCTCAGGCCACGTTAGCCTTAACCGATCCGGAAGTCTGATTACAACAACATGCATGTCAGTCATATCTGATCTCTGAGTCGAAACACATAAAGCTGATTTATGAGATGGATGTGTTCTCAGTGCTGATGAAAACACATTACTCTGTCTCTCTTTAGTCAGGATAAATGATGGAAACATCAGATCTTACTTGGCAAGTTCATCCTCAATGTTCTTCTTAATGACTGCAGGCGTGGCCAGTCGGTCAATCTTGCAGATTGGAATGATCTTCTTTTCACCATACAACTCCTTTGGTTCCTAAGGAAAGAAGAAAATTTTACAAAGATGTGCTGATTTTTATAAGCCACGTTTATGCAGCTTCACAATAACAGTGTCTGTTCTTGAAGTTGTAATGGAAATAAGCAGCTTGCGCGTTTTGCCAAACATAGTGAAAGTTTTCTTTTAGGGCCGCAAATTTTTATAATCAATTAATCAGATTATTTTTTTCGATTAATCGACTTATCGGATAAAAACATAAATATTTGCTCAATTACATTTTTCACTTATTATAGCCAAATATGGCACTAAATTAGGGTATTCACGTGTAAAACTGTAATTTTATAATTTTTAAAAAAAAATTTAATTTAATGTCGTTCAGATAAAGTTATTCTCTAAATATATAAACATATAATATATCAGATGAAAGAACAGACCCTCTGCTTAAAACAACAACAACAAAAAACATTTCATCCTACCTTAATTTGTTCTCTTTTTATTACCTCTCAGATGTGGGTAGGTTTCTTCAAAAATACAAAATTTTGAGATAATTTTTGTGAAGGACTTTTGATAAAGATCAGATTCAGAGCGATGATCAAAACATACTCAGAGTTTGAACTGTTTGACCTGAGAGGTTGCGTCAGGGGTTAATAAGTTGGGTAAGAGCGCCAACTGGTAGATAATAGCGGAAATACGGATTGCCTGAAAAACTTGTCATTTGCGGGAAAGAGTTAAAAGTGCAAAAGCCACACACTACTCTTTTTTGATTTTGATATTTTAAGCCTTAAATAAAAAATGTTTGTGCAGCTTTAAAATAGTAAAAAATCTTTTTCCCCACTAACTCTTCAATTAAGAGAAAACGCTTCCCTGCCAATGACGAGAATTTCCGGCTTTCAACAATACCGCTATTATCCACTAGGCGCACTTCCGCAACTTATACAAGCCAGAAGTTGCATCTCACGTGAAAGAGAAAGAGCTCCGTGTATTTTAAGGATCGCTCTGCATCTGATCGCTATATAAAGTCCTTCACAAAAATGGAATGATCTCAGCATTTTGCTCAAAACTTTGTGTTTTTTAAGAAACCTACTCATATTTGAGAGGTGATAAAAAGAGAACTCATGAAGGTAGGATGAAACGATTTTTGTTTGAAAGCAGACGGTCTGATCTTTCATTTGATATATTGTGTATGGGGAAAGATTTAAATGTCAGAATATAAATAAACCAAATGAATTGAGTCTTCAGGGATGTGCTGTCAGGAAATTCTGTCACGAAATTCTGTCACAGATAAATAAACTTATTTTAATATCTATACAATAAATATTTCTTCGATGCAATTACGATTTCAGGGTTTCCCGCAGCATGTTTCAGTTAAGGCGGCGCGCCTAAGCCTGGAAACACTACCGCCTTAACTAGGTCGTCCAAAATAAATCGATGCACAAAAGGCCGTCAAGTGCATCTCGGAAAACTGTAACGGCGCATTCACACTAGGCTTGTTGCGATAGTCGGTGAAACGGTGATTACCGGTGCTTCAGCCTCTCACCGGTTAGATCGCTTGCCCACCGCGACACCGTCTTTCACCGGCGTTTTGATATTTTCTTGTAATTAAATCATTTAGTTTGGTTAGAGAGAGCAAACACTTACAACTGTATGTGTCTGCTGTCTGAATCCAGCGGAGCTGAACGCGCGTCATCACAGAGCAGCGGCTGCGGGTGTCAGATTTCATTCCTGTCAGACTGCGGCGAGCAGACGATGGCAGAAGCCGCGTGCTTACTCGTTTTTGTTATAAGATACATATATGATGTTTAATATAGGCGAGATCGTTTTGTTGTTGTGTTTTTCATTAAGAATAATAATAAACCCATCATTCAAGCAGCGCTTTATGGAGGAATAGCCGGTTGCTCTGCTTGGGACTGGCGGGTTTCTGTCAGAAGTACCTGCGCACATTGACTCGAGCACTTAAACCAGCTGTTGCACTCACATTTGCACGCAAATTCATACGCGATTTAACGCAGCGTACGCAAGCGCTGGATTTAAACAACAGTTGCATCTAATTCAAAAGTGAAAGTAAAATGCGCACTTCTGTGTATTTATAAGCCCTTCCCACCCGGTGAAACCGGTATAACCGGGTTTGTCACGCGCTGATTAACCGGTGGGAAAATTCTGTCACCGCAACAACCCTAATTCACACGGGGCGTACGCGTTGATGCTTCCCATTCACTAACCTTCATTAACCAGCATTCGTTTGCGCTTTTGCTTTAGTCTTTGTCCTGTCAGGGTTGCCAGATCCGCTAAACAAAACCAGCCCACTGGCCATTCAAAATGAGTCCAAAAGCATCCCAATAAGGGCTGCACGATAAATTGCATGCGATACCACGTGCACCACGTCAGTAATGCCGGTTCCTTGATTAGTATTAAATCGCCAACAGCTGTTTTCAGATGGCGCGACATTAACTGCACAGAGCCGTAGTTCCCTGAGAAGCTGGGCCATATCGCATACATATCGCAGGTGATACGTCCCCGATAATTAATGTATACCAACAACTAATACCAAATTCTTCAATCTCTAACCCGCAGAAAAATTAACCCAAACAGTTTAAAAGTAGCCCAATTCAGAACTCTGCAGAAAGGCAGAGGACCTGGCAACGCTGCTTTTCGTTTAAACAAGCTGGTATTAACAACGAATTTTACTATAACTTTTTATCGATTAGTTGTTGCAGCCCTAATTTCTTGAACAGCAACAGTAGATCATTTCCTCACCAGAGAAATCTGGACGTGTCCACCTGTAGAGTAAACATCTCCCTCGTAATCTCCATACAGCAGAAACTGAACTATAGATCCAAACATGACAGGCTGAGTTCTGACAGATTTTACCTGAGGAAGACAAACAATAAAGTAAAACCTCTTTTATTCATTATTGTACATTGGCACTATTCAACATGCTGACTCTACATAACGCAGTGAGCATCAGCAGAAATTTATAACATAAGATTTCGGTAACATCATCGACCAGCACTAATTCAAACAATAAACAGAGGTAAGGTATTTTTTATATGCATGTTGTCTGTGTGAGAATGATCAAAGCTTACAAATTGTCCTTTCTCATAAGTCTTGCCGTCCCACTTGATAGATTTAAATTGAGCCCAAGGAGACTGCATGCGCTTGGTGGTCACATCTGTACGTGTTGTCACACCCAAAAAACCTTGAAACATCACCTGCAAACACAGTGTCAGAAAAATAGCTTGTATATATATTTACATTTAGACACAAATAACAAAAATAATTCATGATTATTTAATAATTATATTAAATTTATTTAACATTTAATTAAATGTTAATTAAATTTACTTTATTAAATAATTTATATTTGCAAATGAAAATGTTTCAGCCACGGGCATGTAAGCAGAAGTACAAAATAATAGTGATGCAAAAATTACTGATTTATTTTTAATTTAATTATTCTGACTGATGCATTAAAGCTCACATAACACAGGCTTTTTCTGCTCATCTAATGTTAATCTTAAGTACCTATAGAGTAATATTACATCCTTCATATCTACGAAGAGTCTTTAGTTTTATCAGATTTATAAAAGACAGATCAGCTCTAGCGGAGGAACAATGATAACTAGATATGCAATTCCCAAGGAATTACCAGTGCATGAAAATGCAAAAAGCTGATTGACAGAAATGTAAAAGAAATTTAGTCTAGTAGTTTACCTGGCTGTTGACATGTTTTAGTGTGAAGCTAGCATGATTTAAAAAAGTTATCATGATGAAATATGATGCTAGCATGATTAGCATGATTCAACATGACGTTAGCATGATGCTAGCATGATTAGCATGAAGCTAGCATGACTAGCATGAAGCTAGCATGATGCTAGCATGACTAGCATGAAGCTAACATGATGCTAGCATGATTAGCATGAAGCTAGCATGATGCTAGCATGATTAGCATGAAGCTAGCATGATGTACGCATGGTTAGCATGATTAGCATGAAGCTAACATGATGCTAACATGATTAGCATGATGCTAGCATGATTAGCATGATGCTAGCATGATTAGCATGAAGCTAGCACGATGCTAGCATGATTAGCATGAAGCTAGCACGATGTTAGCATGATTAGCATGACGTTAGCATGATGTTAGCATGATTAGCATGAAGCTAGCATGAAGCTAGCATGACTAGCATGATGCTAGCATGATTAGCATGAAGCTAGCATGATTAGCATGAAGCTAGCATGATTAGCATGAAGCTAGCATGATTAGCATGAAGCTAGCATGATGCAAGCATGATTAGCATGAAGCTAGCATGATGCTAACATGACTAGCATGAAGCTAGCATGATGCTAGCATGACTAGCATGAAGCTAACATGATGTTAGCATGATTAGCATGAAGCTAGCATGATTAGCATGAAGCTAGCATGATGCTAGCATGATTAGCATGATGCTAGCATGATTAGCATGAAGTTAGCATGATGTTAGCATGATTAGCATGAAGCTAGCATGATGCTAACATGATTAGCATGATGCTAGCAAGAGCATGATGCTAGCATGAAGCTAGCACGATGCTAGCATGATTAGCATGAAGCTAGCACGATGCTAGCATGATTAGCATGAAGCTAGCACGATGCTAGCATGATTAGCATGAAGCTAGCACGATGTTAGCATGATTAGCATGAAGCTAGCACGATGCTAGCATGATTAGCATGAAGCTAGCACGTTGCTAGCATGATTAGCATGAAGCTAGCACGATGCTAACATGATTAGCATGAAGCTAGCATGATGTTATCATGATAAACACGAAGCTAGCATGATTAGCATGAAGCTAACATGATGCTAGCATGATTACCATGAAGCTAACATGAAGCTAGCAAGACTAGCATGAAGCTAGCATGATGCTAGCATGATTAGCATGAAGCTAACATGATGTTAGCATGATTACCATGAAGCTAGCATGAAGCTAGCATGATTAGCATGACGTTAGCATGATGTTAGCATGATTAGCATGAAGCTAGCATGAAGCTAGCATGACTAGCATGATGCTAGCATGATTAGCATGAAGCTAGCATGATGCTAGCATGATTAGCATGAAGCTAGCATGATGCTAGCATGATTAGCATGAAGCTAGCATGATTAGCATGAAGCTAGCATGATTAGCATGAAGCTAGCATGATGCTAGCATGATTAGCATGAAGCTAGCATGATGCTAACATGATTAGCATGAAATTAGCATGATGTTAGCATGATTAGCATGAAGCTAGCATGATGTTAGCATGATTAGCATGAAGCTAACATGATGCTAACATGATTAGCATAATGCTAGCATGATTAGCATGATGCTAGCATGAAGCTAGCACGATGCTAGCATGATTAGCATGAAGCTAGCACGATGTTAGCACGATTAGCATGAAGCTAGCACGATGCTAGCATGATTAGCATGAAGCTAGCACGATGCTAGTATGATTAGCATGAAGCTAGCATGATGTTATCATGATTAGCATAAAGCTAACATGATGTTAGTATGATTAGCATGAAGCTAGCATAATTTGCATGAAGCTAGCATGATGCTAACATGATTACCATAAAGTTAGCATGAATTTAGCATGAAATTAGCATGATCCTAGCATTATTAGCATGATGCTAGCATGATTAAGATGATGCTAGCATGATTAGCATGAAGCTAGCATGATTTAGCATGACGCTAACAAGATTTAACATGAAGCTAGCATGATTTAACATTAAGTTAGCAAGATTTATTATAAAATTAGCATAAAGCTAGCATGAAACTAGCACGAAGCTAGCATGACTTAGCATGAAGCTAGCATGAAGCTAATATGACCCAAAGACCCGACCCCCATGTCTCTATGATGTCCGGATCCAGAGATATAAGGCTTTGTTTATTATGTTGCTAGGCTGCTCATATTTGGTTGCTAGGGGCGTGGCTTAATACCTCAATAAGGATGGTGAGAGACTGATTGGATGCCTGAGTAAAATGAGCCCACCCCCATGTCTCTGTGACACTGTGCTGCAAAGATATCCATCTGGGCATTTTATAATGGCAGTCTATGGGAGATGTTGCTAGGGTGCCCAAAATGGTTGCTAGGGGCGTGGCTTGATAGCTCAATAAGGATCCTAAGGGACTGATTGGATGCCTGAGTAAAATGAGCCCACCCCCATGTCTCTATGACACTGCGCTGCAAAGATATCCCATTCGGGACGTTTTTAGTTCCTTATATGGGCACGATTCCTGCCCCATTATAAGTCTATGGGAAAATTTGGGGACCTCTTACACCCCAGGGGTACAACTTACACCCCATTGTGAGGTATGTTCTTACAGAGCCTGCCAGCCTCTTCAAATGTGGCAAGTCACAAGTTTCTGTGAAATCCTAGGTCTGAGCTACGACTCGTCAAAGTTTGTCGCAATGTTAAGTCTATGGGATTTTTCGGCTGCTTTTTCGCCCCTGGGGCGTAGACCGTACCCCCGATTGCTTATAAAAGTCATAGCACACTATTCCCGAATAGTCCGCACGTTTGAGAGTTTGAATGAAGTTTCTAAGTTAAACGGTTCGAGCCGTATTAATTGCGGAAATTTGGTTGGAAGAATAATAATAATAATAATAATAACTAGATAGGTACATTTCCTGAAGAAAATGTGAGTGGTGCTTGCCGTGGCAAATTTCGGGGGACAATATATGATTATACTCCAAGCCAAAAGTAAAACAATTCAACCCACATGTCTCTACGATATTCTGATGCGAAGATATAAGGCTTTGTTTATTCGGTTGCTAGGGTACTGTATTTGGTTGCTAGGGAGAAAATTGGCATCCACTAGTGATTACACTCCGAGTCACGAGTCAAACGGTCAAACCCCCGTGTCTCTACGATGTTCTGATGTGGAGATAAAAGGCTTTGTTTACTCTGTTGCTAGGGTAATGTATTTGGTTGCTAGGGAGAAAATTGGCATCCACTAGTGATTACACTCCGAGTCACGAGTCAAACGGTCCAAACCCCGTGTCTCTACGATGTTCTGATGCGGAGATATAAGGGTTTGTTTACTCTGTTGCTAGGGTACTGTATTTGGTTGCTAGGGAAAAAATGGCATCCACTAGTGATTACCCTCCGAGTCATGAGTCAAACGGTCCAACCCCCGTGTTTCTACGATGTTCTGATGCGGAGATATAAGGCTTTGTTTACTCTGTTGCTAGGGTACTGTATTTGGTTGCTAAGGAAAAAAATGGCATCCACTAGTGATTACACTCTCAGTCACGAGTCAAACGGTCCAACCCCCGTGTCTCTACGATGTTCTGATGCGGAGATATAAGGCTTTGTTTACTCTGTTGCTAGGGTACTGTATTTGGTTGCTAGGGAAAAAAATGGCATCCACTAGTGATTACCCTCCGAGTCACGAGTCAAACGGTCCAAACCCCGTGTCTCTACGATGTTCTGATGCGGAGATATAAGGCTTTGTTTACTCTGTTGCTAGGGTACTGTATTTGGTTGCTAGGGAAAAAAATGGCATCCACTAGTGATTACCCTCCGAGTCACGAGTCAAACGGTCCAACCCCCGTGTCTCTACGATGTTCTGATGCGGAGATATAAGGCTTTGTTTACTCTGTTGCTAGGGTACTGTATTTGGTTGCTAGGGAAAAAAATTGCATCCACTAGTGATTACCCTCCGAGTCATGAGTCAAACGGTCCAACCCCCGTGTCTCTACGATGTTCTGATGCGGAGATATAAGGCTTTGTTTACTCTGTTGCTAGGGTACTGTATTTGGTTGCTAGGGAAAAAAATGGCATCCACTAGTGATTACCCTCCGAGTCACGAGTCAAACGGTCCAAACCCCATGTCTCTACGATGTTCTGATGCGGAGATATAAGGCTTTGTTTACTCTGTTGCTAGGGTACTGTATTTGGTTGCTAGGGAAAAAAATGGCATCCACTAGTGATTACCCTCCGAGTCACGAGTCAAACGGTCCAAACCCTGTGTCTCTACGATGTTCTGATGCGGAGATATAAGGCTTTGTTTACTCTGTTGCTAGGGTACTGTATTTGGTTGCTAGGGAAAAAAATGGCATCCACTAGTGATTACCCTCCGAGTCACGAGTCAAACGGTCCAACCCCCGTGTCTCTATGATGATCTGATGCGGAGATATAAGGCTTTGTTTACTCTGTTGCTAGGGTACTGTATTTGGTTGCTAGGGGAAAAAATTGCATCCACTAGTGATTACCCTCCGAGTCATGAGTCAAACGGTCCAACCCCCGTGTCTCTACGATGTTCTGATGCGGAGATATAAAGCTTTGTTTACTCTGTTGCTAGGGTACTGTATTTGGTTGCTAGGGGAAAAAATGGCATCCACTAGTGATTACCCTCCGAGTCACGAGTCAAACGGTCCAAACCCCATGTCTCTACGATGTTCTGATGCGGAGATATAAGGCTTTGTTTACTCTGTTGCTAGGGTACTGTATTTGGTTGCTAGGGAAAAAAATGGCATCCACTAGTGATTACCCTCCGAGTCACAAGTAAAACGGTCCAACCCCCGTGTCTCTACGATGTTCTGATGCGGAGATATAAGGCTTTGTTTACTCTGTTGCTAGGGTACTGTATTTGGTTACTAGGGGCGTGGCTTGGGAGTGGCCAATTATGTGCCCAGTGATTACACTCCGAGTCACAAGTAAAACGGTCCAACCCCCGTGTCTCTACGATATTCTGATGTGGAGATATAAGGCTTTGTTTACTCTGTTGCTAGGGTACTGTATTTGGTTACTAGGGGCGTGGCTTGGGAGTGGCCAATTATGTGCCCAGTGATTACACTCCGAGTCACAAGTAAAACGGTCCAACCCCTGTGTCTCTACGATATTCTGATGCGGAGATATAAGGCTTTGTTTACTCTGTTGCTAGGGTACTGTATTTGGTTACTAGGGGCGTGGCTTGGGAGTGGCCAATTATGTGCCCAGTGATTACACTCCGAGTCACAAGTAAAACGGTCCAAACCCCGTGTCTCTACGATGTTCTGATGCGGAGATATAAGGCTTTGTTTATTCGGTTGCTAGGGTGCTCAAATTTGGTTGCTAGGGGCGTGGCTTGGGAGTGGCCAATGATGTGCCCAATTGTTACACCCCTAGTCACAAGTAAAACGGTCCAACCCCCGTGTCTCCACGATGTTCTGATGCCGAGATATAACTGTTTGTATTTTATGTTGCTAGGGTGCTCAAAAGTGGTTGCTAGGGGCGTGGCTTAGTAAGTCTGTAAGGATCCTGAGAGACTGATTGGATGCCTGAGTAAAATGAGCCCACCCCCATGTCTCTATGACACTGTGGTGCAAAGATATCCATCCAGGCATTTTATAATGGCAGTCTATGGTATAGGTTGCTAGGGTGCCCAAAATGGTTGCTATGGTAACCTTACACCCCATTGTGGGGGACGTCCTGACAGAGTCTAGCACCCTCTTCAAATTTAGTAACCCACATGTTTCTATGAAATTCTGGCTCGGACCTATGACCCGTCAAAATTTTTGCAATGGTAAGTCTATGGGATTTTGCCCCATTGACTTTTCATTGGGGCACTTTTGGGCACCTCTTACACCCCAGGGGTACAACTTACACCCCATTGTGATCCATGTTCTTAAAGAGCCTACCACCCTCTTCAAATGTTGTAACCCACATGTTTCTACAAAATCCTCGAGCAGAGCTATGACTCGTCAAAGTTGGGCGCAATGTTAAGTCAATGGGATTTTTTGGGTGGTTTTTCGCCCCCCTTTCGGAAATCCTGCACCCGATCGCTTATAAAAGTCATAGCAGTCCTCTCCTCAATAAGCCGGTCGATTTGAGCCCTAATTTATGGGTCTACGACAAAGCGTGCGGGACGAGTTACGCGCCAAAAAAGTGTCCAGAAAAAGAAGAATAATAATAATAATAATAAGTATGCAAGATAGTAATAGTGATGCTTTGCATAAATGCAAGCACCACTAATAATAATAATAATAATAAAAAGCCCAGTAAGAACAGTACAGCGCATTTTCAATGCACTGTAATGAGTGTCCTTGCTCTCACTTTGATTGACATGTGAGCTTGCTTTACCGGGGGAAGTGCCCATAAAAGGAATATGGGGTCACTGATATGTAATGGGTACCCATGTTAAAAAAAAAAAAAAACTTTCTGAAACTTGTATAAAAGAGGAGGCGTTTGGCCCAGAAATACTCCGTCACAAGCTCAATTGTCTTTTTGACACTTTGCATTTGTTTAGCATGATGATTACAAGTCATTTACTGTTTTAATAAGTCAGAATGCATAAAATAGCATTAAACCGCTCTTTAAAATTAATCTCATCTATGCTTGATAGATAATCCTAGATCAAAAATTCATAAAATAATTAAGGGGTGGTTTCCCGGACAGGGATTAGACTAGTCCTAGACTAAAATAAATGTAAGAGCTGTCCAAACTGAAAACAACCTGCCCTGACAAATATTAAAATACATAAGTGCCCTTTATTTGGCCTCAAAATGCAGGTCAGTAATGTTTGTAGTAAGGCATGTTTGTTAAAACTAGTTATATTTAATAAGTAAACTAAGGCCTAGTCCTGGTTTAAGCTAATCCCGGTTTGGGAAACCACCCCGTAGTGTTATTTAGACGCATACTTGCTTATCAAAGCGCTCATGACAATCCTTTAACCAGTTGATAAACTCTCTTTGGATCCTCACTCGCTGCTCCTGAATGAATCAAGAGAGATCGTGTTAAAAACAACACACATCACAACACATGAGTCTGTCCAGTAGAATCCTGCCGAGCGTTTCTGTACCTGACCGTTGTTCACTCTGGTAAAAATGGTGTCTTTGTCACGCAGTTGAAGTTCGAGGTCCATGAAGGTCAGTTTGTTGGTGCTGACCTGAAATCGATCGTTTGCGAAGAGAACTCCTGAAATTCGGTTATAACACTCCAAAGGCACGGCACCTGCTTTCTTCGGCCTTGCACACCACTCAAACCTTGCACAAACACAGTGTGTAAATTAATAAAAGTATATAATGTCACCAAGACTATAATCTATAGTTGAGCCTTTAGTTGATTTTCATGGATATTGTTAATAATCTGTTCTCTGCTGTGCATTGTCTATGTTAACGGTATCATATGTTAAATAAAAATTTAAATAGAGAATGGAAAATTCGGCAAATGAAAACACTGCAATTTCGCAATTTTTGAGTCACTCTCGCTGTATTTTTATGTTGTCCGCATGTCAGCCAATACTGAGCCGTATGAAGTCGAACACGTACGTTGCAATGGAAACTGATTTTTCGCAATTACAGGTCACATGACGTGCATAAAAGTCACACTCTTATTCTTTTAAAATGGTGCACTATGTTTGGTTGGAGGACAAGATGAGGTGTTTGACTTCATGTTGCATCACAAGAACCGGCAAGCGCATGACATCAAAATACCACATCAGAAAATCGGCAGTCGACTGCTCTGTATGCTTTTGAGTCACTCTCGCTGTATTTTTATGTTGTCCGCACGTCAGCCGATACTGAGCTGCATGAAGTCGAACACAAAATGATGTTTAAGTCACATAACATCAGTTCATAAAAAAACACTAGAAAATAGAATATAGTAGAACATAGAAAATTGTCAACATTCAGAAAATTATGCTAAAGTTTTGCGCAAATCTTTAATGGAAACGCTGATAGTAAAACGCTTTAATGTGAGACAGTATTAAGATAATAAAAGGTTTTACCCTAATCTAGGGTAGAGACAAATATCACAACAACCAACCGGCGCATCTTTCAACGACATAGTAATCAAAGTGCACAGCTGCAAAAAGCTGGCAAGCACCTACAGTCAGGGTACATATGCCATTTTCAGCCATGTTTAAATGCTTTGGTGTGCACACCCCCTAACAGACTAGTGAGGCAGTAGTGAGATAGTAAAAGGTTTTACTCTGAGACAGTAGTGTAGGGAATAAGCCGGCCATTCCAGAAGCACTCAAAGATCGGTCTCTTCCCTCGACCTTCAGGATTCAACACCACACATTCTTCATCTTCATCCTCTGGAGCTGAAATGCAGCCACAAACCAAACCGTTAAAACTTTTCTAGAAATTCATGTCATATGGATTAATTATTGGCATCAGTCTTAACTCTTTCCCCGCCATTGACGAGATATCTCGTCAATTAAGAGAAAACGCTTCCCCGCCAATGACGAGATTTTCCGTCTTTCCGCAATACCGCTATTATCCACCAGGTGGCGCCCTTGCACAACTTTTTAAAACCGGAAGTATTGCCCTATGGCAAGCTGCTGCATGTCCGTGTCTGTTTTAAAGATCGCTCTGAATGGGATCTCTATGAAAAGTCCGTCATAAAAATTGAATTATCTCTGCTTTTTGCTCAAAATATGGTGTTTTTGCAAAAACCTACCCATATTCAAAAGCTGATTGCAAAAGAACTACTAAAGGTAGGATGAAACGTTTTTTTTAGTTTGAAAGCAGAGGGTCTGTTCTTTCATTTGGTATATTGTATGTTTATATATTTAAAGAAGAACATTTTCTGGAAGGCATTAAACTTTGGTGAAAATCATGAAAAACGCTGGCAACTTTTTTTAAAAATGCTGGCGGTGAAAGAGTTAATCATTATAAGTGATGTGTGCCAAGGCAAGTGCTATTATCACTATTGTCCATAGTCAGAGTAAAAGTTTCATATCACTAAGTATTAAACCTCTGAAAATAACTTGTTCAGCAGATTGTGCTATGGACATGAATGACATCTGCACTGCGAATTTACGAAAGGGATGTGTACTTTTCCAGTTAATAGCAACTTGATGTTTTCACCTAATAAATAAGAAAAAGGAACCTGTGCCTCAAAAATACACGGAGGGCTCTTTTGACTGATTACGTTTACATGCTTTAAATATTTTTTAAGGTTAAGGTTGGGTTTCGGGTTTCTGAAACATTCGGAATAACCTGTTTACATGTGTATGCAGAGAGAGTTAATCCTGTATACATAGAATTTGTCATCGATTGGCAATATCCCGGTGGCTCACTAGCGCGCTATGCGGTTTTACAGTCTTCATTTACTAAAATAAAGTTACATGTCTTTCCCCTTATGAGAAAAAGATTAAAGGAATAGTCTACCCTTTTGCCATATTAAACTATGTTATTACCTCAACTTAGACGAATTAATACATATCTATCTTTTTTCAATGCGTGCACTGTACAGCGCGTTGTGAATGTGTTAGCATTTAGCCTAGCCCCATTCATTCCTATGGTACCAAACAGGGAAGCCACCAAACACTTCTGTGTTTTCCCTATTTAAAGACTGTTACATGAGGAGTTATACCAGTAAGTATGGTGCCACAAAATAAAACTTTTTTTTGGTACCATAGGAATGAATGGGGCTAGGATAAATGCTAACACATTCACAACGCGCTGTACAGTGCACGCATTGAAAAAAGATAGATATGTATTAATTTGTCTAGGTTGAGGTAATAACATAGACATATAATAAATTAGACAGTATTTATGCACCTGTAAATGTACAAAACGAATGCAATTCAAAAAGGCAATGAATATTTATTCATGGCATTTTCAATAATATATTAGTAGATAAATGTGTATCTATAAAGTATGAAAACGAATAAATCATTATTTTGGCTAAATTAAGCTGGATAGATAATTTTTAGTCAGACTGATTTGTCATCATTTCAGAACTAGCTTAAATGCTATCTAAAACAACTTACATTATATCCTGAGTGTTACTTGTTCGAAGATATGTAGAAATATAGCCTATGCGAGTAAAAAAAAAAAAGAACAAAAATGTTTAGCTCACGCGGATCGAACGAAAAGCCGTTAATGAAGCGGACTCTCTAGAGGATGTGCAGAAACAGTCGAGTCGACAGATTATCATCAATGTTTCTAATGTTTCACGCAGATATTGTTGATGAAAAACTTTCCTATCTAAATGTCCAGGTAAGAGTCAAGTGTTCAGTCAGTTAATAATAAAGCCACCGGCGTTATTGGCTGCAGCTTCCTCTTATCCTCGGAGCGGACCCATATACAAAGAAAAAAACTATAAAGGTTTTTATTTTAATTGGTTTTAATGCTGGTAAGCCATCAGTTATATTATGTCGCTTTGTATTTGTGTTGATCAGTTAGATTAAAGTAAAAAAAAAATTACTTTGTTTTTTATAGATTTTTTAAAACAGAGATTAAAGTAATTTTAATCTTTAAAATTGCATCTAGATGCAGACGACACTACAATTAGGCTATTCTGTCATCTTCCGCTTTTTTCACACATTCACTGTATGATTTAACGAAATATGAATAGCATAGTATTACATTTTGAATTGAAATTTACAAAAAACAAGTTAATCTCTTAACCCTTGAGAATCTCTTTGGCCGTTATTATACATGTATGATATGAAAAACAAGAAGGGTATAGCTATATATGAATTTAAAGTGAAAAGAGCTGATCTTGCGATTGGTTTCCTCCTCGCTCTAAGTGTGGTGCTGTACGGCTTGCATCTCGCCATGTTTACCTCTAACTTACTCCTTGTTTACTTCTGGTATAGGCTACTGCGTGCGGGTTTTCTGGCGCATTACAACAGTACAGTACAAGAAGTTCCTCTACTCTAGATAGGGATGCACCGATACCACTTTTTTGGAATACGAGTACGAGTACGAGTACTTGCATTTCAGTACTTGCCGATACCGATACAGAGTACTTAATAAAAAAACATGATTTAAATTTACAGGTAACAGCTTTAGTCATATAATTTAACTAAAAAAACAAAGACTAGTTTTCCAGTTTGTTGTAAACTCTGCCACTTTGGACAACACAAGAGGCATTAACCCCTTACACGCCGCTCAGACATAGACATTTATCGATTCCAGGTATCGGGGGACTTTTAACGAGTACGAGTACTTTAGAAAATGTGGTATCGAGGCCGATACCCGATACCAGTAACGGTGCATCCCTAACTCTAGAGACCAAGATTCCTTGCGAATAGAACATGCACAGTACACAAATCTATGTTCCTTTTGATTGATATGCAGATATGCGTTTATATGACCAAAATTTCGGGTTAGAAAAGGGGTAACCCAGGGCTAATATTCGGGATTATAAAAACAGGAATATGAGCATATTCGTGTTTTTGCCGGTGTTTACATGGCCGTGCGTGACCGGGTTATTGCTAATATTCCGGATTTTAACGGGTTATTGGCTGCATGTAAACGTAGTCAATGTATTAACGACACAATGTAAAAACTGCACATAATGTAATAAGTATTACATTATTATTGCAATGAAATATTCATAGTGTAATAACTAAATGATAATTTAATAAATAAAAAATGATAACCTTATGAGAAATGTATTAAATTATAAACTCATCAGAAATATTGTCATAACTGTAATAGGCTTTTCAGACATGGCAAACTTATTATTAGTGGTGCTTGCATTTATGCATCACTATTATTATACATCATATAGACATTAGACTGTAATCATTGGTGGATGCCAATTCACTCCCTACCACCCCAGGTACCTTAGCAACTGCATAGCAACAGCCTAGCAACCACCCCAGGTACCCTAGCAACCGCATAGCAATACACTAACCACATAGCAAGGGCAAAGCAACAGCCTAGCAACCACCCCAGGTACCCTAGCAGCCGCAAAGCAACCATCTAGCAACCACATAGCAATAGCATGAGCATGACAACCACCCCAGGTACCCTAGCAACCGCATAGCAACACACTAACCACCTATAGGTACATAACTGCAAAGCAACAGCCTAGCAACCACCCCAGGTACCCTAGCAGCCCGCAAAGCAAGCATCTAGAAACCACATAGCAATAGCATGACAACCACCCCAGGTACCCTATGAACCGTGTAGCAAAAGCTTAACAACCACCTTGGGACCCTAGCAAACGCATAGCATAGCAACCACCATAGTAAAACAGGGAAGTAAAAATAAAAGGGAGGAAGCAGATGTCTACGTTATACTGCAGAGAGGTTTTGGGAAAAAGTATATGATCAGATGATTCCCACCCCATGTGTAATGAGTTTGACCTTCTCCCTTTTGGTATTAGATATAGAATGAATATTAGTAAAACAAACAGGTTTAATTAATAATTTGTCCCCTCAGCTGTAAAGATTTTAAATAAAAGCTAAAGTTCATTTCATTGTGAATACTGTGTTTGTGTTGTTTTTATGTTCTATGCAATATCCTTGCATGCTGCAACAAAAATTTGCCTTTGGGAAACTAATAAAGTTGAACTGAACCTAGCAACCAACAGAATACCCTAGCAATCGTTTAGCAGGGCCTATATCTCTGAATCAGAACATCGTAGAGATATGTGTGTGCGCTCTTTTAACTCAAAATCTATCATAATTACATTATGTAAAAAGCCAAGATTTAATTAAATTTTGAAGAATATTACTTTATAAACATTTAATTGCAATAATAATGTAATACTTATTACATTATCTACAAGTTTTTACATTATGAGTTGCTACAGGCCGATATTCACCCTGCACACCACGGCAATCACCCACCACACGGATGAAGTGATGTAGACATTATGAGCACAGATTGGTGTGTAAGATTCAATACCTGATGTGGCATACGGATCCACTGGATAAGTCTCTTGATCATAGAGAAACGGGTGAAACCGGATTATTCCCTCAACTAAAGAGTCTCCAGCGCCAGTGGCTTTAAACTCAAACGTTGAAACGCTGGAGTTCACATAGAGAGTTTGCATGTCATTATCCACCTCTCTCAGATTCATCACACGTGGCATCCGTGTGGAGCGTTCAAACAGACTGATCTGATGAGAGAAATGTTCATGTGGTTCATTCAAATTCTGAATCCAGCATCATCTGCACACACACACAAACACAAACACACACACATTGCTTTACCTGAATGTCAATGTTTAAGTCGTCAGTGCGCCGAAGACTTTTCTTGTCGTTTCCATCAATTCCATGTATATAGTAATGGTAGGTGTGCCTGTAACAACGGAAACAACATTAATGGCCAAAGATAATGGTTTTTAGGGACTTTCTGTGGTACAACAATCTGTCAAGACTTTTGCCCAAATAACCCCTTAAATAAATCATGTAGGTTGACAATGAAGTATCATTCATGAAGAGAAATGCAAGACGTACGCCAACACTCGGGTCCACAGGCTAAAGTGCTGTTTGAGGTACGTGACGTGTTCAGGTTGGATTCCAGTTATGACGACGGCTGTAAAACTCTTCTTGTTTTCTTCTTCAAGAACAATGGACTGTAGAAACTGCTCCTCACCTACATTCAGATGAGTGCAGTCACCAGGCTGAGATAGAGAAAGAAGATACAGTATGACGGCTAAATCCAGAAAAAAAGCGATGATATAAAAGATGAGAAGATGTGTTCCTCTGACCTTTCTGTTCCTGATAAAGCCCGAGTAAATGTCTTCTTTGTTCTTCTCTTTGCGCTCAAAGTCTTCTTTAGACATGATAAATTCATGAACGTATGGAGAATCTGTGGGTTTACTTATCATCTGAAACACAAATATTACATGAAATTAAATGTTTCGCCTCATGCGCTTCTAAAAGTTAAGATGCAAGCAAGGATGCACAATTACGAATGAGAAGAACCCATGGAATTCATCTTACAAATGCAAAAACCTTGCACATTGAGTTAAAAACATTTTATCATTGACAAAAGGACACACATTAATGAAAAACAAAAGGAAACAAACCATTCTATTACTCTACAAGTGGAGAACTTAGATGCAAAATGCCCCTAAACGCCTTTGTTAAAAATGAGATAATAATATTGACCGAAATACTCTCGGCATGTGTTATATGTTCCTCAAATACCTTCACTTCAAATCCACCTAATCTTATTCAAAAAATGCTGCGTTGTTGTCAGTATCCGCTAAACGCCAAAATGACCTTGTGCACTTGTTCTCCAAGAATTAATTTCTTAATTATAATGAATTAATTCTTAATTCAACTCAATGACGACATGCAAAACAAACATGGATCAGATTCAAATTTGAGAGTACTTGGACCTAAATACAACCCGTATGTGGCAGTCACATAATGTGTGCTTCAGTCAATGTTTCTAGATTTATCTTTACTGATTTTGCAATTGTTTACTATGTCTTGTACAAAGTAGTGGATTTTTTTTAAAGGGGTCATGGCGTGAAAATCTGACTTTTTCATGTTTAAAGGAGCATTTCACCCATAGAAACATTAATCTTTATTGAAAGTGTGTCATATTTGTAGTCGAAATGTAACATACATTTCGAATTTGGTGCCTATTTGACCAAGAAATGGGGTGTTTGTAGTCTCACTCCCTCAACAAAGATATTGGACTTCCTTCTTTCAATGATGCAAAATGATGATTTTTACATCATTGAAAGAAGGAAGTGCAACACTGAAATCTGTATTTCTCCTGTCTCAGTGGCAACTGAGGAAATGATGCATTACCATTCAAACACATGACTGGGGTTCTAACTATACAAAGATTAATGCAAATGGGTAAATGTCCCTTTAAGTGCTATAATTGGTTCCCCAGTGCTTCTATCAACATAGAAAACGTGAAAATGATCAACCCAGTTACTTTGTTAGGATAAGCCATTTTCTACAAGCATGTGAAAAATTTGGTCGTTCAGATTTCGCCTGTTTTGTGAGATAGGTAGCAAGGCACACCCTTTATATGCACTATCCAACCACAGCACTACTATTTAGTGCAGAGAGAAATAAAAAATACTTGACAGCACAATTGAGTTTCAATTAAAACTAGGGATGGGACGATTACCGGTTTCACGATTAACCGCGATAAAATGTCCTGACGGTAAGTATTATCGTTTAAAATGTAATTATCATTACAACCGTGTTTGATTACCGTGATTTTAAAATCACGGTAAATCCTGTCCAGCCAGCATCACTTTGACGCAGATGTGCACATGCAACATAGTTTTTTTGCACAAGAAGGCATTTAAGGGATAATATCACTTTAAACTTATTAGACAGATTTATTTATTTTTTTACTACAGAAATAATTTCAGGGACATGAAATAGTAAATTGTGATTTTCAAAAATTAAGCTTGTTCAAATGTTTTCAGTGTGTGTATCAGTTCTTTTTGAACATTTCCATCTCATTTTAACAAAACCATGATAATATTGATAACCGTGATAACTTTGGTCACTATAATCATAATATGAAATGTTCATACCGTCCCATCCCTAACTACAACAAACCACCATCATTGTGAGCAGTGTTTGCACTTCATCTGCTCATTTGCATTTTAAATGACACACCTAAAAACGGCACACTTTTGCTCAGGCCTACAAAGTGGCAATTTAAACATGCTATAATTAATTATCTGTGGGGTATTTTGAGCTAAAACTTCACTTATGCACTCTGGGGAGACCAAATAGTTATTTTACATCTTAAAAAAAATCTCATAATATGACCCCTTTAAGTTTTTGCCAAAAAAGGTTGCATGCATTGTTAAATTACAAGAAATTACCAAAGTGACATATGCAAAAATAAGGCATTTCAACTACTGACTAATAACTTTTTCATTGGCATTAAAGCGAAATTACTGAAACTAAACGTAAGAGCATGAAAAAAGCTAATTTACAAGAAAAAATGGCAAATGCACTAATGGGGCGTACACACCAAACACAAATTCAACAATTTGCGCGAGAAGACTACATACAGAAGTCGATGCAAAGACGTGAATTGGACACTGCGATGGCCACAAAAACATGCGAAAATTGAAAATATTGTGAAAAATTCGCATTACACGAAGTTAAGTCCCACGAGTTATCTAGAGCGAGGAACGCGATGCTTCACGTTTGGTGTGTACGCAGCATTAGAGGGTTTTGCATCTGAACTCTTCAAGTACAGCTTTGGTATTTGAATAAGTAGTTTTGAATAAGTAGCATGCACATACCCTGACACACTGGCCAATGTAAAACACTGCCTGTTTGCCACCCACTCCAAAATAGGATATGTCACTGTTCAGGCTGCGTGGAACCGCTCTGGGCCGAACGTAACCGCTGTGATCACTACAATGAGAACAAAGGAAAGAAAACACAGCTGATTACATTACTAATACCAGAAACACTCCATATGACCAGCAGATTTAAAGCTAAAAACACCATTAACCATACACTTATCCCAGCTTATACAATAATGGACTGCATTTATATAGCGCTTTCACAGACCAATGACCGTCCAAAGCACTTTACAAGTTTGCCTCACATTCACGCACTCATTCATACGCCGACGGCAGTGTCAGCCATGCAAGGTGCCACCCAGCTCATCGGGAGCGGCTGGGGTTTGGTGTCTTGCTCAAGGACACCTCGACACTTGGTCAGGTGGAGCCTGGAATTGAACCACCAAACCCTTTCAATTTGTAGACAACCAACATGAACCACTGAGCCACTGCCGCCCCAATAGTTTATGAATGCCAGCAGGAATCATTTCAGAAATAGAGCTGGGCCGTATATCGAGGTTTGGTAATATCTCACTATACTTCCTAGATGGATACGAGATAAGACAACACTGTAACATCTATATCGGTGTGGTCTGATATGATCCATATAATTTAGTATATACGGACGTTTTAAAAAGTCAAGGTTTAAAAACCACTATAATTTTCTGTGATACCGTTTCCAAGCTACGAGCTGTGTTCACACAAAATTAATTAAATTATTAAGTCATGTAATTGATTTGATGTTTACATTCAATATATATTACAAACAATATTATATTTTAAAGGCTTTAATTTTACCTGGCATGGTATGTTGCCTAAAAAAAAAATTTTGTGTCCAGTTGAAAACGGCCGGTGACTTCTCTACCAAGTGGTGCGAAGTCAAAAAATGAGTTTGAAGTAGGGATGTGCAAGATATATCGTTTGCGATAATATTGTTGTTTTAATAAAAGCGTCTCTTTTATCATAAACTCCTTCGAAGTGCCTGCAGCATGAACGTATTTTGACATAATGGGCTACTTTCATGTTTTGATGATGAGCTTTGCATCGTGCCCCCTCGAAAAAGAAGTCACTGGCCATCACTGGTTGAAAAGTGTACATGAACCAGACATTTATACATAACACATTGTAGTGTTGCAATGGCAATATTTTTGCTTACGGTTATTATAGAGTCAAAATCTCATAGCCAAATAAGAAAACATGCAACCGTTAGCTTAAGCCTTACTCTTCAAACGTGCTGTTGTTTCGTATGAACTTGGACAGACGATAAACAGCCCAGTTATTCAGCTGTTTAGATGTCATTCCACATCCATTATCCATGACCACAACAGCAGGTCCACCCTGAGCTTCATCAAACATCTACATCACAAAAACACACATTACAAAAAAACATTAGGAATCACAAAGCCAAAACGTGAAAAAAATCAAGGGGTTAATATAACTCACCAATCGGATTTCAATAGACCTTTTCCCAGTGTTTTTTGCTGTGGCTGACAACGCGTTATCAATGAGTTCTGCAAAAGCGTAGGCTGCAAACCAACAAAATAAACACCGTCCTCATGAAACTGACCGCAAGTACAGCATGCATGTATGGTGTCAAGGGTGAACACTTAAAACTTACGCAATGCTTTCTGTCCCTCACTAGCATAGTACTCATACATGCCACATTGCACCAGGGTGTGATAGTGGGGCAGATACTCAATACGCTCTTGAGTGGCCACTGACAGCTCCTGGTCCACAGACTCCAACAGGTGAAGGGTCCTCCCATCCTGTATCTCCACTGAAACATCACAATAGATGACAAACATTACTTTACTTATAC
Source organism: Paramisgurnus dabryanus (assembly GCF_030506205.2). Taxonomy (NCBI): domain Eukaryota; kingdom Metazoa; phylum Chordata; class Actinopteri; order Cypriniformes; family Cobitidae; genus Paramisgurnus; species Paramisgurnus dabryanus. The sequence goes on from NC_133338.1 coordinate 54,770,820, forward strand.
AAACCCAACACATTTCAGGAAAAATCTTTGAAACCAATACAATACCCATTAAAACTATCAAATCGTGTGATGGTTTGTATTGTTTTTCAGTCTTTTTGTATTTATGTACCGTTTGTAATGTAAACAAATAAAGGTTTCTTACTGTAAAGCTCTTCATCGATCGGTCTCCGGTCAGTCGTGCTGATAACGAAAGTTTCGTTTACCGAAAGTGAAAACTCCTGCGATAAAGATAAAGCCACGACATCACTATGTTCAGATATTTAAACGCTTATAAATTCACATAAACAGATTTCATACTCAAATTAACATTATACACGTGTAACTAGTGTAAATAGTATCCGCTCGTACCCGCTTCACCGCCTGAAGAAATGCCTTGTAGTCCAGGCTCGCGACGTCTATCGCTCGCGCCACCGCCTCGCTGCTGCCAGGGCGACAGTCGTACACACACACCGATTTCAGATGCTTTTTCTCCCGGTTAACGGAAACATTATCCGCTCCGGCCTCCGCCATGTTCGTCGGGATGCACAGCAAGTAACCAGCGATATCTCAAAACTCGCGTTCAACGCTCCCGCCGCGCCACTGCCATCTTCATCCACAGTTGCAGATCTGTCGCTCGCGTTTATCAAACTCTGCGTACGCGAATCACGATGTTTTGTGTGTGCATATGAATTTAAAAACTTGGCGCCATCAAATTCCGTCACAACGCTTGAGCCCCCCGATGCGAGTGTTGACACCGGAACCACGCTCGGACCGAGAACAGGGCGTGTCGCATGTCGCTGCTACCACTCGTGTTATCTTTGAAGTGTGCACTGCAGTAAGGATGACGCAGAAAGAATGCAAGTGAAGTAAATAGGCTTGTTCGTTATAGGGGCTTTGTTGACAAATTTGATCTTTTTTGTCCGTATATGCACATAAATAAACAAAATGTATTCCAGCATCTTCTTTTAAATGGATGATGCTATTTGATATAATTGAAAGATGGTTTGGTCATTTCCACACAAATATTTATTGTCAAACAAGATTAAAGGACTCACATACAAAAACATAATAGATGCTACCCTTGTAATAGTGCTCTTAATAAATATATTCAAAGTAAAAAAAACACATGTTGAAATATTTATTAACACTTTTTTTTTCTTTTATCATAATTCTAAATATTGTATTCAGTATATTTTTAATCTTTTCATTTTACTCAGCAAATTCTTTATTGACAAAATGTTACGTTTTGTCTCTGAATCTCTGAAAAGTCAATGTTTAATCTGTTATAATTCCCATTTGGCCCTTTTAACATTTTCTTTATATAAAAATTCTAACTTACAAGAATGATATATTTATTATTAGAATGATATGGACATCGTTTGCTGAAAAAAAAAACATTTTAATTAAAGTAAGGTAATGTGAGAATAATTCTACATTATTCTACTGTTTTAAAAATGTATTATTGTATGTTTCAGATTATTACACATTGCTTTAAATGCTAGGATATGCACTCACGGGATGTTTCTCAAACGGAAGGCTGCATCCTCCGGAGGTCGCACATGCAGGCTGCATACGTCATCAAGCCTGGTTTATTTACGTTAACTGAGCTTAAGATTCGCAAGTCATAAGCAAATTACAACAATTAACAATTAACTAAGAATAATAGTGAATTTATAATAGTTAATATTCTGAAATGAGACCGTACATGACGTATGCAGCCTACAAATGCGACCTGGAGGATGCAGCATTCGGATTGAGAAACGGCCAAACTGATTCGTTTAACTGAACCGTTTGAGAGAGTCGAATCGAACAACCAAACAAACACTAGCTCCGTGACGTAGCTAAAAACATGGCGGCGTTCAGTGGTTTAGGTTAGGCTTGTCCAATAAATTAACAGAAATTTTGGCGAAATACATATATTTTTATATATAATATTTTAAATGTCTATCGTGGTATCTAACAGTCATGGCTGGCTGTTAGACTCCTGTTCATATATAGATGAGAGTGCACGGCGCTGTGTTTGTGCACGTGATGGACTTACAACGCCAAAATACTTCACGTGCAGATTCAAAAGGCAATATTTTAATTTATTAAAGCCTCACATTCAAGATAAACAAAATGTTTTGACAAGCACAGATACGCAAAGCGCCGAGAATGGCGAACATGTGAAGATTGATCTGAAAACACGAAAGGTAGACAACAGACACATCTAGCATATTTTATTATTGTCCTATATAACGTGAAGTTACTGTAATGATTTGTTTTCACAATCTGGATATTATTTTCCTTCACTGTTTCTTTTAATTTGCAGAAGCGCAAGAGAAAACAACGTGATCTCAATACTGGAGAGAAAGATGCACGTGAATATCATGAAAAGGTTACAGAAATGTAAATTGTAGCATAAGGATTTTGTACATACACATTGTTTTAAGCAGTTATGGGTATGGAAGTATAACATTTGAACATTGGATTTCTGCGATCAGTTTCCTATTAAAGTCTCTATTCCAAAGGATAAGTTAAAATCCAATAGGAATCCACTGGGATTTTTTAATTAGAGCTTCCCACACATATTAATATTTTCACAGATCCAGTTTGTGGTCCTGGAAGGCTCTCAGGCTCTGGCTAAAGCCGGTCGTCATTGTGGTTACTGGACAGAAGCTGTACCCTCCTTGACCTTTGAACCCATCTCAGTACAGGAGTGCCTACTGTCTGCATTATGTGACATGGCCAAACAGCTCCCATTAACAGATGAGTCTTTACTGGCACCAGTACAGACACTGAACCGAGATGATCTAGACGCCCCGCTTGACTTATTCAATTACATCACAGAGAACCCGTATGACATCACTTATGAGGTCACATTAATGAGCGAGAGATATCTGCTGCCCCCCCGCAGCCGCTTCCTGTTGTCTGACATCACACGCATACAACCACTAGTCAACAGTGAGTTCAGTCTATTTCATCAACGTTAATTATTTATTTTTCCTGTAGGCCAGCTAAATAGCCTTGTACATTTATAGTTCCCTTCACTTTTAACTTTTGTTGCATTGATCTGTCAGAGTTTAATACGATTTATCTACAGGTGGAGACAAATTTGACCTTATAGTCCTTGACCCACCATGGGAGAATAAATCGGTCAAAAGAAGCAACAGGTAACAAGTATTCAGTTGTTACATTACAAAGCGAACACACATACTGACAAAAATGTATTTGCTTTGGATAAAACCGCCTGCCAGATGCATAAATGTAAACATTATATAAGCTGAACACATCTGTATTTCACAGATACAGTTCACTTCCATCCTCTGAGATCAAACAACTACCTGTGCCAGCGTTGGCCTCCCCGGGTTGTGTGGTGGTTACATGGGTAACTAACCGGGCACAGCACCTGCGTTTCGTCAGAGAGGAGCTTTACCCTCACTGGGGTGTGGAAGTGTTGGCAGAATGGCTTTGGGTCAAGGTACAAACACACACAGATATTACTTATTAAAGCAACATTAACCTAAATCGCTCGAAATGAGGTGACAACTGATTGGCTGTATTCGTAGGTGACCCAAAGGGGTGAGTTTGTGTTTCCACTGGACTCGCAACACAAGAAGCCCTATGAAGTGCTGGTGCTCGGCAGGTGTCGCACTCAGCACACAGTCAGGTAATGCGTTTATGTCTTCATTTATCTGTCTGTCCCTCTATCTCTGTTTATTATGTGTTCCAGATTAAGGATTTACATATTCTAATCAGAATTGACTGATAGTCGAATAATCTATGTGTGTGCGCATGGGTTGTGAGGGGGGCAAACCAGGTAGTCGACAAATGGGTAACTTTTATTTTCTTTTACAAGCAGCACGCAGAAACAACTTTCTGATAAAGTGACCAAAGTGATTAACGTAGATGAAACTTACGATGCTTTTTATCTTTAAGTTAAAACAAAAGGCAATGTGTATAGACGGTTTCAGCAGTAACAACATAAACACGCGGCTTTCGTGGTCATCACGTAACTTCCGGTAAACTCTGCGAAGAATAAATAACAACAAAGTCCTTTTAAAGTAGTTTATTTATATAACAAGCAAACTAAACAACACGTAGATTACATTATGTTCCTATGTAACAAAGGAACCCAAAACATTTGTGCTTTTCGACGAGGTATTTGTTTAAGAGTTCAGTTTCAGCAACTAGTCAGACCATTAAACAAACAGAAACCGGATGTAAAGTTCGGACCAGACGTGCGCTCGATGAAACAGTCTATAAACATTTGTTAAATGATTCCTCATAAAATTTTAAAGCCACGATGTACAGATCATCACACAAATATATATAACAAAAAACTTTTTAGATATCTAAACCTAAAAAAATAACAAATGTGAGCCTGGGAAGCCCCGGCTACAATTCAGTTACAATCTTATTTAGTTTAAGATTTAGCTCATCCAAAAAAACCACAAATGACATTGTTATTGTAAATAATAAAAACTAAGCTTTATAAACAATTCCTAAAACATCAATTTATAACAAGAAAAACACTGAAATTAATGATTTTCTAGACACTTACGCTTTATTATTTTGCATAGAAATACGTGCTTGCTTACTTTGAATGTAATCATCTCTTTATTCACTTTAGCTACCGAAACACCTGATGATTTTTATATTATTTGTTTTAGGAATCATTTTTCTATAATTTGAAATCAAACACTCGCCGTAATATTAAATCACAAGAGAGACAATCGTGTCAGGCATAAATGTAGGTCCAGAGCAGATATTTTTCATTTTATTTTCGGTCAGGAAGCTTACCTGTTTTGTATCTCAACTTTTGATACGATAACCATCCTTTTTTTAAATACAGTTTAATACTTATACTTCTTTGATGAACTCCTAAATATGAAACGCAGAGCACCTTGCGTGTTCGGCTAAGTTGCATGTGTCAGCTTGCAACAGAACAACATTCATACAACGAAAACCAATCCAAAATTTACAGATCAGAATTTACCTTTATACAATTTTTAAAAAAGTCAGAATCAAGTAACAAAATGCCTAAAGTGCAGGGGAACCAAACACAAGCCATAAATAGTTTAACAGATATCCCTGAGTGATCTATAAATAAAATAAAAATAAAGAAATTACAAAAATAACGAAAGTATAGCCAGAATTGAAACTTTGTCTTTAACTGCAGAAACAAAGAGACAACTGCTTCACAATGGTTTATTAACCTGTAAACCTCTTCCCATGGACGTGTAGCCCCGTCACAGGGGTTGAGGAATTTATTCACACAGATTAAAAATATCTATTGAATGCATTATCATAATAGGCTGTATATTAATATATTGGGAAAAAGCTGTTATATGGATGTGCACCCATGGTAGTCGAATCAGACTTCTACTATCGAATCGTGTTAATCGTGTTTGACTGACTGTGTGTTTTAGATCCCCGGCACAGGATGAGCTACCACATCAAAGACTTCTGCTAAGCGTCCCCTCCATCCTTCACTCCCATAAGCCTTCACTGTCAGGTATATACACACCTAAAGTCCAAAATTAACAACCACCAAGTAAAAATGAGTTGCCAAATGACACAGGTACTATTTATTACATATGCAATATGACATATGAAGTCAGAATGAAGTATGAACAGACCCTGTTAACTTCGTGAACAGTTCTTCATTTATTGCCAAAATAAGTATTTGAAGTCTTATAAAAGCATTTTGGCTGACATCATCAAGCTCTCCTATTTTTATCTTCTCGCCCTCAGCCATATGTTTCATATAGATCATGTATCACCGTCCAGTGAACTCCACACAAATAAAATCAATCCTCTGTTGTTATGAACGTATACGTGTGTTTTTGAGCGGATTCTCTGTTTTGTTGTTTCAGCTGTGCTAAAGCCGTACATACGCTCTGATCCTAAGTGTTTAGAGTTGTTTGCTCGAAGCCTCCAATCTGATTGGACCAGCTGGGGAAATGAGGTCATCAAGTTTCAGCACAGCAGTTATTTTACCAGAGAGAAAGTTGAGGATTCGTCCAGCGTGTCTGAGACCACAGACTGAAATAAGAATTAAATTATAAGAGAGGAAGATACATGTGTCTTGCAAAGTCAATTATTATTGGCACACACCTTTGCATTTAATCTGACATCATGCACCATTAGCATCAGAATTTGATCTTCCACGATAACGTTTTTATTAAAATTTGATATCATCTTTGTGTAAATGTAATTTGCACATTTAATAGTAGACATTATGGTCTGTTTTAGGCCATTTTTTAACATAAGCAGTGAGACTGAATATGTGTGCATCACTGCATCATTGTACATACTGTATTTGTATTATTTTGTAAACAGTAAATAAAATAGTTTTATACAAATGACCTGTCTGTAAGCTTTTGTTTGTTTAATTCAAGTTTCAGACTGTGTTGTAATTTATGGTTAATGTGTCTGCAATTCAAAACCCATCAGTTTTTCTCCTCTTACTATTTGTCTCCTTCCAGCTATTTGGGGTTAGGAAAAACCAATAAATATAATAACCAAATATTTTTCTTTGAGCATGAAGCAGTGTATTTGTCCACGTTTGTGTACAACAGGTTCCAGTTACATAGCATTAAGTATTATGGTGCAAAAAACAAAAAAATGTGATGTCCACGTATGTGAACACACCAGGTCTTAGGAGGTTAATGTTGGTTTGCAAAAGTGATGATGTGACCTGTTGACTGCTGTTAAATGATGGTTTCTGCTTCCATCTGCTGGTTTTATGGTGCAAGTATGTTATAATATCTGACTGGTCTCCATTTCTCTGGTTCATTGTTTTTATATCTAAAGTAAAAGAAAAGATAACTACATTCTGACCTAAAAGATATTTGCTTGACCTTTATTTAATTTTATCTTAAAAATGTATACTGTTCAATGACTGGGCATTCAGGTGTTATAAGAGCTGATGCAACAGGTAATAAATTATTATAAAGATATTTCTATCCATCTTGAACATTTGTAGAGAGAGAAATGTTAAGCTTGCAGCTAATACACAACACAGGCGTCAGTAAAGTTAATGCATAAAGTCAATAATACAAGTTTAAATATCAAATTTTATAGAAAAAGTTTTTGTGAAAGAGCACAAACTGTCTCATACTGCAAAAAAATGCATGTTTTAAATAAATGCTAAATACATTTTCTAGAAAGTAAAGCTTTTTAAATATATGTTTGAATTTTAAAATATATTTAGTTTTAACCTTATATTTAAGCATATATTAACATTCAAAATGTATTTCATGGGCAACAAATACATTTCTAATTTTACAACCCATACGGCAAAAATTATATTTTTCCAGGCCCAGATATTAAAGTTTGTACATTATGTATAAAGTATAAGTATGAAATTATATTTTTGCAGTAGAAGATATATTTTATTTTAATGAACGTCAAACATGTTATGTTTACAGGTTTGTAACTTACAAAGTTTTTCTTCCAATGTGAATATAAATGCTTTATAATATATTAATTTAAAAATATATTTAAAAAATATATTTTTAATATATACAAAAAATAGAGTTTTGTCAACTTAATTCAGTAGACATATTTTTGTATATTTTGAATTATATTTAAAATATATTTTTTGCTGTATAGGATATAATACACACCTGTCATGGAAGCTATGAAAGATTAGCAATGCCGGAAGATAAATGTCTACAACAAGCCATTAACTTTCAAAGGTGAAATACTGTAATAACAAATGTTCAACAACCTTGCCATACTGTGGGTGGAAATACAGTATATTGATCTTTTTGAAAGCATGTTGGAATGTCACCCTATTGGTGGTAACAGGGACCTCCACATCTTTGTGTGTTTCTATGGAAACAGAGGTTTGTCTTTCATGTTAACCTTGGAACTCCCAGTGTGTTCACATTCTTATTGATACTCTACAGAAAAAAAGCCAAAAGTCACCTGTACACTAGTTGACTCAAGTTTACAATGGATATCTGAAATGCGACAAATCATAGAACAAAATGGACTTCTACTCTCCACACATTTTTCAAGGAAACTAGAATCGATGGCCTTCCTTTCAGGAAAAGGACTGAATGTCACGTCTCATACGACAAAAAATATATTTTTACTATAACTTACTGTAGATTTAAATGTATGTTATTTACTGGCAGCAGTGTGTTCAATGTTAAATGAACATTAAAGAGCACCTGTTTCATTGCTAAAACAATGTTATTTTGTGTATTTGGTATAATACAATGTGTTTGCGCGGTTTATGGTTAAAGAACCACATTATTTTCCACATACCTTACATTTTTGTAGCTCCAGATATCCCTGCCATCCTCAAGCACATTGATTTTGTACAAACTCATCGATCTGAAAAGCTCTGTGTCCCTGATTGGCCAGCTAATCTGTATAATTTGGCCTGACATCAGCAGGAAATGTGACGCTCCTTACCATGTTTGAAAGCTTCGCTCACAATGCAATGCTGACAGGAGTTAATTTAATAGGCTGTGAGTCAGAAGCGGGAGAAATTATGATAATGTCGGTCTTTACTACATCACCAATCTCAGGAAGTTAACTGTTGCCTACAATCTGTGTGTTTGTTGTAGTTCAAGAAAAGAGATTTACAGTGGAGACGATAACTCGCGTCATCGTTTTCTTTGGGATTTGTATCTTTTGCATATGTTAACATCACTTATGAACAAATTTTACCTCTTCGCAAAAGGGAAAATAAACCAACAATCAAGAATGCATAATTATATGGTGTCATGGCTTTGCAATCCCAAAAAAAAATTATTTAGTGGATGTTTTCATCCTGAACAACAAGAAAGGGTAATGAATTTGCAAACAATTTTTGAAAATTTTCAAAGCATTTTACCCAAATATGTGTCAATAAAAGATTTGTCACCAAAAATCATTCCATTTGCTAAAACACAGAGAACGTTGTGGCCAAATTAAGACCCAAAAACCCCAACATGGCTGCTTACAGCCTGAACAACCCATAAGGGTTAAATTATTTCATGCATTAAATTTTAATTTAGAGCTTAAACATCTCACATTTAGTTTAATTGAAAACGTCTTGTATGTTGCTCAGGGTTTCGTGTTAGTTGTAAAGTGGTATAGAAGTTAAACATTATTTTGAGAACTGCATGCATATGAAAAGGAAGATTTTGAAAGGTAACATGTGTATGTTGCATGTTTATTTGACATTTAATTCTTTAGGCACTTATGCTATGTCACGCACATACACACTTAGGACAAATCCCTACCTAACAAATGCATAAATGTGGACATGCATATAAATAAACCTTGCTGTTGCTGATGTTTATCGATCGTTGTATTATATTACTCACAAAGGTGGAAATATTGCAGGAAAGCAGCTCTGTATTATGAAAGTCATGTCACACATTTACCGTTCATTTGAAGGCAGGAAACGTTTGTGCTTAATGTTTGTGTTTCTGTGACGTCTGACATTCTGTCAATTAATCTGGAGAAGAACAACAATAAATGTCAAATGAACGGACGGCCAGAAGATCCTGATAAATGCTTGACTGACAGCAGCCTCACACGTTCCCCTCAAACTCAATTCTTTCATCCCTTAATCATAATAAACACACAGTATTTCCACTTCTAGGTTTAAAATAAAAAAATTCCAAAATAAATACTTAGTGAGAGTTGTAACTCATGTTTTCAATAAAATAAATGTTTTACATCAAGGGTCTTCAACAGGGGGTCCAGGGACCCTTGGGGGTCCGTGGTGGTATTACAAGGGGTCCTCGAAATTCAGTTTGAATGCAAAATAATAGCTTTGGTCAAATTAAAGTAAGTATCAAACAAAAATTGATTAATATGCTGATAACAAAACAAAACTTTAAACGAAAAGCATAACGTACCCACAATATAATGAAATTAAAATGTAATGTAGTATGCCCAAAATGATTATTTTAGTCTCTTTGTAACGTCACCATAATAACAAAGTATGTATTATAAGTACATTTTTTGTATGTTCTGGGGGTCCCTGCTCCTCTTCTCTATCCATTAAGGGGTCCCTGTCCTGAAAAGGTTGAAGACCTCTGTTTTACATAATTTACTCTAGTGTTTTACCCACAGACACCATAAAATTTTGACACGGTTGTTTCTGAATGTCACGTTTCTGAACGGTCACATTTTTGTTTCTAACAACTGCTTTGTTTCTCTACTTTTTCTTTCTTCATGAAAGTTTTTTGGCTGTTATTTTTCAGTCATGTGGGCTCCTGAGAGTCGACCTTCAGTCTCGCTCTTTTCTAAAGCTCATTCTGTCTCTTTCGCCTCTTTTCTCTCTGGAGATGCAGTCAATCGCTTCAAATGTTTTAATCATGATGACAAAGAACCACAGGATGTGATTCAGCCAAAGGGCAACATAACAACACGCACACACACATACAGTATGATAATATAAGAGGCATTCACTGTCCCCACTGTACTGTAAACATATGAATGTCAATCAGTAGATCATACGCCATGCCAAACACTTTAACTTGATGTATACTGTAAGCCCAGACCAGTTGATTCAACTTAAAAAACCAGGGTAACTTGCTGCCCTAAAAATTAGCAAACAAGTAATGTTAAGTTTGCTGAACAGGCAGTTTAAATGTTTCATTTACTGAAAGTAAAATGTCTCGTTCCACCAATATATTCTTGTTAGATTGACAAAACATTTCCTGTTCTACAAATGGTCAGTTAACAATATGAATTTTTTAAACACGTCTTATTTTTATATAGTTTTATAAAACCTGTAATTTTTAAGAGAACTGGTAACATCAAGTAAAGCAAAAATTTCAACTTCACAGAGACCTCAACACACAAGTCTCAGAAATGGTAACAGTAATCAAATCTTATGAAGTGAACAGATGAGCTCTTAACTTCATCACAAAACTAATAAGCAACAATTTAATCAAAGAACAACTGCAGTAGTAGAAATAAAGACAACAACAAAACAACACTCATATAACAGAAGCAGTTCATTTATGCATACTGCAATGCATGATGCAGTATTTTGCAAGTCAATTCAACCTACTATTTTAAGTTTTGGCATAAAAATTGTTTAACTTAATTTTTTAAGTTAAAGTAACATAAAAATATATGCTGATTTGACAAAGACTGTTTGCATCTAAAGTTAATGTTAAAATATCTGCGATGATAATTTTAGTAGATTTTCATGAAGTCAGAGTTCTTCCATGTACACAGATGTGTTCGTGTTATTCTCGTCCACCATCTGTTCTCTCACAGTCGTGTATAGCGTCAGGACAGGGCAAACAATAAATCAAATATGATGCAATAAATATCCGAGGGCCGTAAAACTTTACTCATTTAAATCAGACTTTCTTATTTCCTCTGTCTATTTATCCATGTATGTAAATATTAGGAAATGCATGGAAACGCATTGTTTTTATATTTTAACATCACCTTTGGCTCTTGTAAAAAATACAAAACATGTACACACAAAAACACACACACATGCAAACTCATACGCACATGCAAGAACATGCAAGCACATTTTACTGCATGCCAAAAAAGATGCACTATTTAATTCTGCTTGATGTTTAATGTGTGTATATATTCATTGCACACAGAGCCGTCTGTGGAGATCAGAGATCCAGAGCATCAGCCTTAATCTCATTCTCAAAACACAAACGTGATGTGAAGAGTAACATCAGGAGGAGAGATAGATGAAAAGAAAAACTTACAAGCCAGGGATGATGGACAACCTACAACAGCAGATATTTACTGATATTTAAAGACTTTTAACACAGACCTGTGAAGAGAGGATCAGCCAAGACTCTACAAACATGTTAAAAGAAAACATCAATGAAACTACATCACAATACAAGTAGAATACAAACACAGACAGACTTTAAGGATTACTACACTTTCATAAAAAATGTAATAATTTAGTCATCCCGATGTCATCCAAGACCATTCTTTGTTCAGTCGAGAATAAACTGTTTTGAGGAAAACATAACAGGATTTCTCTCCATATAGTGAATTTTAGTGGACCTCAACAGTTTCAGTGCAGCTTCAAAGGACTCTAAATGATCCCAACCTGTGACCTTTCAGCAGGATTACGTAATACCTAAGGTCGCACTGACGCCTCACACGGCTAGTGCAGGACGAGAAGTTTTGGAGAAAATGAGGATTGTTTTTCTAGATAAGACCCTTATGTCTTGGTTGGGATCGTTTAGCGTCCATTGAAGCTGCGTTAAACTGTTTGGGTCCAATTAAATCCACTATATGGAGAAAAATCTTAATTTCTTCTTAATTGAACAAAGAAGACATCAACATCTTGGATGACATGGGGGTGAGTAAATTATCAGGATTTATTTTTCATGAATGTGGAGTAAGGGGCGGTTCACATTTCACATCTAAATCCGCGTGGAAAACGCGACCGTCTCTTGGTTCTAATCACATTACCTGCGGTGCGCTTGCGGCATTCTAGAAAGTTGAAATGTTTTTAACTCGATGCGTTGTGGACACGCCTGGAAAAACAATCCTACTGCGCACCTATTGAAATAACAAACTTGAGCATGCAAAAGACGCAAAATGTGAATCGCCCCTAAATACACACACACAAAAAATGCTGGGTTATTTTCAACACCAGAACCTGACAGACTACATGTGCAGATCTTCATCAAAAATCTCAGCAGAATTTAAAAGCCTGTGATGATTCATTTTAATTTCCACTAAAAATAAAAGAGTAACACCAGTTTTACTTGACATAATCGATTGAATCTATTCCACAGATGAAGCATTATGAAAATAAAAGTGTTATATTCTCTTCATGTCTCTCTGAAGATGTTGGTGTGAATGACGAGGATTATAAAGGTCTGACCCTGTGTGACTGTGCATAAGTCTTCATTTGTGAGGTTTACAACCATACAACCACAAGTACCCTAAAAACAAGATAAGATCTGAAAACATTGCACCACTCAAATGTGTTTCTGCAACCACAGACACTTGACCTGTGGATACCTTAAATAATGAAACTCCTTCATCTGTGAAATAATAACGCTTTGAAGATGGCCTTGCTTAACCTTAAAGTGGATTTTGAATGTTTCACATAGTTGTATATAAGCACTTTCAGGTGCATCTCAATAAATGAAAATGTCGTGGAAAAGTTCATTTATTTCAGTAATTCTACTAAAATTGTGGCTTTAAAAATACAATGCACACATACTGAAAAGCTTTAAGGCTTTTTTCTTTTAATTGTGATGATTTTGATTGTGGTTCACATTTAAGAAAAATCCATCAATCTCAACCAATTAGAATATAGTGATAGGCCATCATCTGCAAAGGTTTGAAAAATGAGCTTCTCCACCCTTCCTCCAGACTCCTTGGTTTCCATATGAAATACAAAACTTGCTCTTATCTGAAAAGAGGACTTTCGACCACTGGGCGACAGTCCAGTTCTTCTTCTCATTAGCCCAGGTAAGACGCCTCTGATGTTGTCTGTGGTTCAGGAGTGGCTTAACAAGAGGAATAAGACGACTGAAGCCAAATCTCTTGACACGTCTGTGTGTGGTGGCTACTCCTTGTGAAGTTCACCCCAAAATTCTTGAATCAATAGCTTGACAAGCGACTGTTGGTTGGTTCTTGTCACATGACCTGCGGTGTGCTAGCAGCATTCTGAAAAGTTGAGATGTTTGTAACTCGATGCGGTGCAGACACGCCTAGAAAAATTAGCGTCGCTTCCATTATGCTCCGTTCACATCAGCCGCGGTAGAGGCGTCAAGTGCGAGTGATTTCAATGTTAAGTCAATGTGAAAACGCGGTGAAGCGTTTCTGTAGGTCTCTCTAGTTCACGCGAATTGAGCGTTGCCGCTGGAAATGCGCAAGTTGAAAAATTTTAACTTTGGCAGAAAAACGCACCGTGTTAACCAATCAGGCGCTTGCTCTAGTAGTGACTTGATTACAGGAAGCAAGCGGAGTCGCAGAAGCCCCTCCCATGACGCAAATTCCCGCATAAATGTCTCGATAAGTAGAATCTACACGAATGAAGCAAGTAAACTCAAAGGGCCCTATCTTGCACCCAGCGCAATTGACTTTGTCAGTGACGCTTGTATCATTCATATTTTGCACCGGCGCACAGTGGGTTTTTCCCTCCACAGACGCACGTCGGCAAACTAGGGAATGAACTTGCGCTCCCTGGGCGGTTCAGTGCAAAAAAGGAGGCGTGTTGCGGTGCAAACCATTCCTGATGCTATTTTGCAGTTTCAAAAAACAATTGCGTCGCTGACCCAAAAAAAGTAGTCTAAAGTCAGTGGCGCGTTGTGCGTGGTTCAGTATGCTATTTTAAGGGCGCATGCTTGACCATAATGTATAGCGTGCACAACGCGCACACACTTTGCTTATCTAATCTACACAGATGCAACAGTTATTTTTGCAAATCATAAATTGTTATAATAAAAAATATTAACACATGAGATAAAGGAAATCATTGTGGTGAGCATTTTTATTTATTGTGTGGCTGCGTTAAAAACTTCTCATGCAAATAACGATTAAAATATTTTCATAAGAAACCTTAATGTATATGAACTGGATTTGTAAGAGTACTTTGGGGTTGGACCTTGCTTGCGTTTCTTTCCGATTTCAAAGCCCCCAAACCCTTTCAGCGGTGAGGGTGGACGCAGCGATGTCCTCTGCTGGCGTCAGGTCCTGTGTAGAGGCAGATCCACATCCCCTTACACGGCTCGATTTATGCTGGCAAGCTTGGGATTCCCCGTCTCCTGACATCATTGTAGCGCTTGGCGCAACGGTGGGGATGCCAGCTGATGAGACTGTGGCTATTTCCTCTCACGTCTGTTTGATCGATGCTGATTTGGGCGGGTTTCTCCCATCCCCATACAAAACAACTTCTCTGTCTTTGACTGCTCTTACAAGAACGTCGGTCTCCTCAGCTGTGAACCGCTCCTGGCGTGTGCCTGGTAAATCTGTCATAATAATATCAACCCGCCATGGAACTTGCGCCCTTGCATTTAAAGGGAATGTTGGAAAGCGTTCTGATTGGTTTATTTGACGTTACGCCCAAACCATATGAATAATGAACCTACTTCAGACCAACCCCTTATTGATTTGCGCCTGGCGCAAGAGTTATTTCTCCCGCCGGGAAAATAGCAACAGCGCCCAAGATCCGCCCACAAACTCACTTGCGCATTGCGCTTCGCACTTGCGTTTCAGATCGTTAAAATAGGGCCCAAAATGTTCAAGTGGTTTACTAGATGCGGTAGACGCAAATTTGATGCCTCAAACGCGTACCACATGCCTACATTTGAAATAACGAACTTGAGCACGCAAGAGAAGCGAAATGTGAATCGCCCCTAATGCTACGTACACACCAAACGCGGGGCATCACGTTACTCGCTCTAGATTACTTGCAGGATTTAACTTTGTGTCATGCAAATTTTTTGCTCGGGTTAAATACTTTCAACTTGAAAAAAGTACTTTAGCCTGTGTGCATTGAATTTATTTAATACATTCGTTTTTTTACTACATTATTGAGATGTAAGTATTAAAGACTAACCTTCAAGTGCATGAAAAAGAAAAGCACCAGCAGCTTTAGATCGTCATTGTGTATTTTACAGAAAGATACAATGGTCATGATTTATGAAAATTATATTTCATTTTTAACCTTG